>NW_024734687.1:0-17500 GCF_018991925.1 Homarus americanus | reverse complement strand
CCCTTTCATCTCCTTTCAGACCTTTTCCTCTTCCCTGCATTATCGTCTCCCTTCTACCCTCACCCCTTCCATTTTACCCTCTCCTACCCTCTTAACCCTCACCCTTTCCCCCTCCCCTCCCCTTGCTTCATCCTCACTGTTATAACACTCAGATTGGTAACCTTCTCAATGGTGGTAGTTGTGTCTTAATTAACTGAATAAAATCCTCAAGTGTGAAGATTATTGACAGTCTTCACTTCTTGAGGTAATCTGTTAACTCGTATCATTATACTTCACAATCATCATCATCATCACTACACGTACTTGTTCACATTCTGCAAGATTCTTATACGAGTTATTATCTTGGTATACTAATTATCTTGGTCAAGCAAAACGACCTCATTTGCTATGTTGGGTCGTAGTTGCCATGAGGTTATGGTTGATGGCTAGTCTTGTGAGTCCCAGAACTTCATCCTTAGTGGCGAGAATAACCTGAAAAGAATGTCAAATGTTTCAGTGTTTGTAATGTAATTGAATCTCTTTAGTTCAGTCATGCAAATCATCATACATAGGTGTGGTCATGTACACATTATGTCATGACTTGTGAGAATGACGAGTGGAATAGAGTATACGTGGTTTTATTAAAAATTTTTCTCCCCATGACTGAGAGATTTCTTTTCCTGAGAGAGAGAATGTTGTAAGAGAGGAGCTGAGAGAGGTAATGTGTGAGGCTGCCTGATATTCACTATTATAACACACAGTTTGTCGAGATTTCACTGATAAACAAACGCGGGTCTCAGTTTCCAGCCTTGAGAGAGTTCCATACTGGCGCGTGATGACATTTCTGAAGTGATTTTAGTTTTAATATTTTCAGGATCTGTAATTCATTCCTGTCTCTGTTTCTGGGTCTTTGGGTTTATTTACTTCAGCTGAATTAACGTCAGATTTATTACAGAATATTGTATGTTGATTCTATTTACTCTTTTGTATTACGGTGTTTATTTTATTTATTTTTTTTTATTCAAGGTGTTCAAGATTGTCTAAGAATTACCTAGAAGTTGTTTAAGAAGATGAATATGTTTATCCTGGTGGTAATATATTAAGTTTATTGAATGTAAGAGGTACTTACAACGTGAACTGCTTTATTGTAATGATGATGGGGTGCTGTAGCTTGAGGCTGTCAAGGAGGAACATGCATACTAACTTTATTTTGTTTCCAGGATGGGAGAACACAATGGGGGACGCGTGGCACTTGTCCTGATCAACTTCCTCGTCTTTGCTGGCACTGTGGCACTCAACCAGCTGTCAGTCTTCCCTCAATATGCTGGAGGTAAGTACATGGTGTTCTTTGTGTTCTTTTGCATGTACTAGACCTTAGTACATGAGTCTACTCTGCCATCTGGAGGATAGTGGGTGTGTATATAATGTTTCCAGCCTCCTCCCACCTCTCCTCTGCTTACATCAGTGTAGTTGTCTCCTCTTCACTACACTGAAAGTTATTACCTGTATGTTTGGTGTAGTGTTTTTTCTAGTATACTGGGGTGTATTGTGTCTTCTGGCCGCTTGGTTCGAGATGTGTGATGTAGTTTCTCTACCTGCATGATTATTTTACTGGACTCTGCTCTTATCCTAGTTGGTTTTTTTAGTACAATACACATGTGAGTTTCCTCTCTACCACAATCCCACTTCCCCCAGCTATTAGTTCCTGGAGCACATAGAGAGGTTATGTAGTCATTCTAATAGTGTTTAGAAGTGTTCCTGCATCGCCTGTGTTGTGGAGATGAATAGTGTAATAGTGTCTAAGGTTGTTTAACACAGATGCTTGTTAACGACGTATGGCTGTTATTTCGGTAAGATAAGGACAAAAAGTAACTGATATTGATGTTTCTTTGACGTTTGATGACCCGTCGACACCATTAACATCTTAAAATGGCCTGGGACCGACTCGGTAATGGCGCAGGGGTGAACAATCTAGCCATTTATATGTCTTGGTGCCAGAAGGTCTTAAACGCACTCCAGATGACTTTTCTAACCACAACCCTGAATGGTGATGTTGTTGTTACCACTCCCACCTCCCTCTCTCCCCCCCCTCACCATACTCACCCTCCTCCTCACCACACCCATCACCCCCCTCCCCCCCTCAACTCTACCACCCCCCCTCCCCCTTTTCTCTCCCTCTAACTGTTTCTCCTTCAACCTTCTCCTCCACCTCCTCGTGACCTAGCCGCGAGTGATTGCCGCAAGCGTCGGTTGCGGTGGGCGTGGCAAGGCTGATGATGACTCCGGTATAAACTGCGGCGCTGGAGGTGGTGTGTGTGTGTGTTATGAGGGCGAAAGGAAAGGATTTTGACGAGGTCCGGGGGGGGGGCGTGGGGAGGAGGGACCGTAAATATAAGTAGTTAGTCTTATGATATTCAACCGTTTGTTATTAACCTATAACATAAACATTGCTCTCCCCTCACACACACTCAGGTGAAATAAGTTCAGGTATGTTATTTTCCGGTGATCTCTACCAAAAAAAAATACCGCAACTAATTTGTTTCTACTGCAGTCAAGTTATTCTAATTTAGGGCATAAGTATTTACTGTATAAGGGTGATGACTGATGTACTAGTGTTTATAGGTTATTCTTCAGCATCAGTGGAACATAAAGCACAGTGGATTAATTATTGTTGTGTTATAAAAGATGATTAACCCTTTGAGGACGCTGGTTTAACCCTTTGAGGACGTTGGTTTAACCCTTTGATGACTGGTTTAACCCTTTGAGGACGCTGGTTTAATCCTTCATTGATTGATTAATTGATTTATTACGTGATTTGATTAATTTATTGGCTACTTGATATTTAATCAGTACAAATCACCAATCAAACCCACATTGGTGCTAATATATACATAAATAATAAAAACACAAATAATAGCAACAAAAAATATATCCAGTCAACAGAGTAAAAGATAAAAACGACTAACAGTATCTGGTTAACTCAGGAGGTCAAGTTATTTATGTGAGAACCAGACCAATGCCGCTTACCTTCCGTGAGCAGCGGTGTCTTCAAGGTGTGACTGAACCGTAATTGATTTGTATACCTGTACTAACACTTACTTAATGAAGGTGTTTATTACCTTGGTGACTGTTATAATGCTCCTATCATTTTCTTAACACTTGAAATCATTTTTTTTTGTGTTTTAATATTAATTGTACTGCTTTTATAAATTATTTCATTATGCTTTTATCTAAGTTATCATCTCAAATTAACTTCATGAGCTGTATTTTCAGATATTTATTTAGAATTGTTTAATAATTATTTTGTGTATATTTGTATTTTCCATTTCAATGTTAGTTTAGCCCTAGATTGTTGTATGTTTGTAGGCTGTATGATGTATTGTACTGACTGTTCCTCTTATATCTGTAGTTAAGATATCAACGTTAATTTATCTATTCTTAACCCTTCATTAAACTCTACACTCATGTATACTTGTATTTTTCCAGTGTATTGTGTAACTTGCTGTATCCTTGTATTTCCCATTGGCACCTGTACTGGTTGATGTATCCTTAATCTTACCTCCTGTTGGCTTTTTCCAATTGACGCCCAACTGCTATATTTCCAGGGATCTTTAAAATGCGTCCAGGGTATGAGACAAACTATGGCCTTGGTGTGTCCCCTCAAGGTAAACACTTGGCACCGCCGTCATTTTTTGCATGGCCAGTGGGCACCGTATTTGCATGATCGTCAATCTTTGCATGATTATTTTTGCACGATTGCCCCCCCCCCCCTCTCCCCGCCCGATTTTGCATAGTTACCGTCTTATACACCTGCCGATTTTTATGGATACTGTCCTTGTATAAGTTTACCAATCTTGCAGGTCTGCCATTCTTACCTGGTTACCTCACCTGCATATATTAATCATCCTTGCATGACTACTGTACCTGTGGCTCTGTAGTTTCACTGGTCACATGATCACCTCCCTGTTGAAGTAGCTTGTAGTTTGCAAGGTTCTCGTAGTCCTTTATGAGTTAAAGTACTTTGGGGAACGATGATGCTGTCTTTGAAAACAAGGTAAGGTTAGGAAACACTTTTGGGGGGTAACTATTTTGCTTTCGCGTTTCAGAGTTAGGGACTGAGGTCGTAGTGTTCAACGGTGTTCTTTTATTTGATGTAGTGACTGCCCAACACACGCTACAGTGTGAGGGTGACCACCACGCACTCCAATTTTTAATGATGATTTATTGATTTGCTGTCACACTTAACCTCGAAAACTTATTAAGGTGTGTATGTAATGTACCCTACCGCCCTGATGACCTAAATACAGGTAGCTTGGGGTCCAAAGTCTACGAGCTTCATCCAGTGATCCCTCTATTTAACGGACTGTATGGAGAGGAAAATCCGCTATATGGAGGGTCTGTTAGATGTGAAACTTCCATATTGAGAATTCATCAGTCCGGTTGGTTAAAATCACTAATATAAAGTTGTAAAAAATATATGATATTCAAGTACTAACTACAGCTATTTTGGTGGAGAATAATTTAACATAATTTTGTCTCTTAAAGTGCTAAGTTAACCGGTAGTTTTCGTTAAAATTTCTCGTGTAGTTTTAATTATATTATCCTGAGGTAGAGAACGCGGCCAGGTGAGGGTAGAGTCGTGTGTTACCCCAGAGTAAGACGCGACAACAGTACTTCATGTATGAGACTTGAGGCAAAAGGGAATAATCATGCTATATATTCATACGTAATTGTTAGCAGTATGATCATAGACATTTACGTGTCGAGGATGATTCTGTCTTGACGTGATGTAACATCTGTGAGTTACAGGCTGAAGACTATCCATTAAGACGCCTCATTAACGTAACGTCCATTCACCTGTCACTGCGTACAGTACTTTTCTTTTCCTGATTTATTTTCTACCGCTGATTACGCACAGTCTATGGTTTTTCAAGGTCACTTTTTGGTGTTTGTGTTATTCTGGATGTACTTAAGTAGTTTACACATTAAATTTCATTTTTGAGAGATGAGATGTTTTCAACCCAAAAATCCTGTTTCGGCCATAATCTTGTTTTCACATTTTTGCTCAGAATCTCAATATATGTTACAATACTAATGAACTAAGTGTTTAATTCAAGAGTAGTTACTGGGAAAGACATAAAGATAAATATTACATCACTTGAGTCATAAATTCAACAATATAATGTATAAGTTCGTCTGTTTTGTGTCTGTCTGTCAAACAAATTTACTTCCTCTTTTTCCACTTATCACTGGACATCAAAGAAGGCGCGACTCATCAAGCTCTATACTCTTTGTTTCATTAATAAAGTCAAAGTTCACGAACCCGGAAATGTGAGAATGAGCTGCGTGGCCACTACCCAATGTGAAGGTCGACACACGGTGGACAGCAAGGAAACTGAACCAACATTTTTTGCTGGTCACTGATACGACACTGTTAGAGCGGTTTTTTTTATTTCACTAAACAAGAATGTAAACAGTGAAAGTGTCTGACTGGGAACTCACTGTTCATGAGGTGGCAGTACGGGATTATGTCTCCTATTCTTAAGTTCCTCTCCTAGTTGTGATTACATAGCCAGGTGTTAAGTTGTATGTATCTCACCTGTCGCATTACATTGAGAAATCACATATGAAAGTGAAGGTGGATCCTATAGGTATTATTACCCATTAGGGGCAGTGTGGATACAGCACACTGTACAGCATGCTAAGGCAACTGGGGGTGCCTCGGAGTCTAGCGAACGACCCTTAAAACAAATATTTCCATGAAGATTCTTTATAGCATATCCTTCGTTACAATTAAACAAACGCAACAACTCTTCCCAGTATTGTCTCGTGGCCTGAATGACCATGGCGGTGTAACCATGGGAAGTGTCTTGTACATTATCTCACACTTTGACGTCAATTTGAAAGTGATTGAGTAAAACAGTTGACATTATCACTCTGTTAAAAGATCAACAACATCCTCAGTACCAGCTGTTGTTGTTGTTTGTGTTGTTGTTTACTTCCAGCTGATGTTCCTGGCAGTGTAGAAAGAAGCCTTACACACAACTTAAAGGACATAAACGAGTCAGCTAAGTATTACAAATAATTATCACTATCAGAGTAACGGAATGACTCAAAATATTTAAAACAACAAATTTCTCTTTTATAGTGACTTCTCTCATTAGTTCCCGCCTTCACTCGGGTCATGAATGAAACAATATTCTGGCTGTGGATTCATAACACACCATTGCTAGATCCACCGTTCATAACTACTCGTATATTGGACAGTACATACCCGGCGTCTGGCTGTCACACATCTGGTACTCCCATTATCTGGTACACATGACGCACAGCACAACACCCCCGCTCCTCCCTTCACTAGTGTCATCACCACGTCACCTCACACTAGGTCGACCACACAACTATCACTCACTATTAACCTCACTAGTCACTTGTCTCCTCTCACATAAACTACTTAACTTTACTTACAATCTACTTATAAATCCAACACTTAAATTGATGTTGCTAGTAACTCTGTCGACGATTTTAGTTCTTTGCAATATTAAGAGTTAAGAATAAGATTTATGTATTGTCGTTCTCTTTATTGACTGACCAGAATGAGATAGTTAGATATTTTAGCTCACTTGTTTAACCTCCTGAGTATTGTACTGGGGTGAGCTACTCGAGGTAACTATAAAACTTGTCTCAGATGGAAAGACGATTGACGTAAGTATGCATGTTCTCTAGCTGGTACTGTACAAGGAATCTGTTCGAGTTTTGGTAACGTTGGGATGAAATGTGACAGGCTCCTTGATACTGATATATTTAAGACGAATACTAAGTGATTTGTATGCTCCTTGAATTCATCTCCATACAAGCCTGGGGAGGTTGAGAGAAGACAGAGTGCATGTAGCGAGGGGCATTCCATGTTGTGAGGGGAAACACAACAGTGAAGGACTTGCGTATCGTAACATAAAGCTTTAGGTGAGTCAATTTGTTTACTTTTTTTTCCGGCAAACTTAGGGTTTCCTGTAGAGAATAAAGGTAATGAAGGAATAGTTTCTGAGTGTGTGTGTTATGTTTGCTTATGTCTGTTTATATACGTGTTGTGTCACAGCCATTAATGATCTTACAGCAATATTGTGTTTTAATTTTTACGTGTCCTTTAAGATAAAAAAATTTCTATGATGCAAAGATCGATTAATTGGAATCTCAGTGACTCTTACGTCGAGGTTTTCTTATATATAAGTATGTGAGGTCATAATAGATACCTAACTTGAGCAAAGATAAAAGCCAGTGTAGCGTCGAGGTTGCACAGATAAGCAGAGATACTGCACTCCCTCCCTTTAAATTATCCCTTAAAAGATAGTTATCTACTGTCTAAAATTATTAAATATTAGTAGCACTTAGTTCATTGATAATTAGTTACTTAATTTACTATCATCACGACATAACACTGGCCAAGATTGTTTTGTTGTTTCACACTAACATAACTGAGGTTGTAAAGCATCACTCAACACCATACTGCACTGTTTCTACATCAATGTATCTATAAAAATAAATGAATAGGTTAATAAATAAATAAATTAATAAGTAAATAGGTAAATAAATAGAATTAAATAAAAAAATCTATAAAATAAGAAATAGAAAATGTGTGAAAATGAGTCAACATTCTGCTATTGATTAACTAACACCAGATAACGTGTTATAATCCAGGTGATATAACTAATGAGTATTTATCAGGTGTCAATAAGAGTTAATATTATTGTTATTGTTTACATTATAGCATTTTGTTATGGTTCAATAATCTGGTTCAATTTCAATGTGGTTCGCCATTATTATTAGTAGTAGGAATAGTAGTAATAGTATTGTTATTATTATTATTAGTAGTAGTAGTACAGTAGTAGCAGTAGTAGTGATGTCAGGGTAGAACCGACCCTCCTTCCATTGGACGGTGTGAATTTCCAACACAGGACTTCAAACACATCCAATGAAGCCCGTGTTGACGGCAGTGCTCGAGGATTCTGGACGCAGGGACAGCGAGCCTTCTTCGACATCAGGATTTTTTATCCCATGGCCGCATGTCACCGTAACCTAGCTCTCGATGCTGCACACAGGAGGAACGAGAACGACAAGAGAAGGGCATATGGGGAGAGAATTCAGAACGTTGATCAAGGCAGCTTCACTCCGCTAGTGTTCACAACCTCTGGTGGGATGGGACCAAGTGCAAGATGTTTCTACGCCAGACTCGCGGAGGTGATCTCCGAACAGAAGCAGCAGCCCAGAAGTTATGTTACAGCCTGGATGAGATGTCGACTGTCCTTCTCTCTCCTTCGGTCGGCTTTGCTCTGCCTCAGGGGAACGAGAGCATCTGCCCCAAAGCCGACAACAGTTGCAGATATTGACTATGAGGCAACAGTCACTGAATGCTGCATAGATCTGCGGCTCAACTAACTCAACACAGCTAGGATAGTTTAGGATATATTAGGATATTTAATTTTAAGGTAATAAAATGGCGGCGAAGGTATGGCTATTGGGGGAGGATGGAGGCCACTTAAAAAAAGTATTATTATTAGTAGTAATATTGTTATTATTATTATTAGAAGTAGTAGTACAGTAGTAGTAGTAGTAGTAGTAGTTGGCAGTATTAGTAGTAGCAGCAGCATAATTACACCATTTAATCTAATTTGCTTTACTTTGAGTATTAACTGTAAAAGACTGGATAAAGTTTACTATCGTCTTATAAAAAATAAAATAGAAAATAAGATTATGATATTTCTAACTTCCTAGGAAAGTTAGACAAGAACTAGACTAATTATTATATGGTTGAGGATTATTATGTTAATTACTTTATACTAATGACACCTTGACTGTACAGGCATCTTCAACTCCACGGTGGGGAACATGTCAGCCAAACACGAGATCGATGTGACTCCAGCTGGCTTCACCTTCATGATCTGGACCGTCATCTACATCTGGCTCCTTCTGGCTCATCTCTACGGTACGTCTCTCTTCATTTCTCTCTCTCTCTCTCTCTCTCTCTCTCTCTCTCTCTCTCTCTCTCTCTCTGTCAGTCTCTATCTTGGTCTCATGCTTTTTCTGGTCTTCGTTCTCTTTACTCTCACTTCCATGGGTGTGGGTAGGTGGGTGGATGAGTATGAGGGTTTTAACTTATGTACTTATATTATGTATATACATATAGTGCAACAAATCAACTTAATCTATCACGACCTCTACAGCAGTGGTGCCAAACTCAAAACCTTTCGAGGGCCAATTCTTATTTTAGTTACCCTCTTCAGGGCCAACACAAGTGCTATATCACATATTTGCAGGATTGAAGTTTACAGCTTCACACATTGCCTTACCTGGCTTACCAGGAATACCTCATTTGGGTTTGTCTGATCCTAAGTATGTCAAATTCATTTTACTAAATAAACATGATTATATCTATTTTTTTCATAATTTCACGGGATGATAAATTTTACCGTCATCCCGCGGGCCACACCTGACCATCCCAAGGGCTACATTTGGCCCGCGAGCCATGAGTTTGACACCTTTGCTCTACAGCTTTGATCCTGCTGTGTCGCCGTAACGCTGTGGGTCCTGTGTACGTGACCCCCGCCGTGCTTACCTCCTCGTTCCTCATCACCTACACCTTCAACCTGCTGGGGAACATCGCCTGGCTGTTTGTGTGGGACCATAACCTCATCGTGTACTCCTCCGCCGTCCTCTGGTTCATCTCTCTCACCAACTGGATAGCCTTGGGCATGATACACTACAGGTAGCTATGAGAGTGGGAGATAGTCTGTCTTTATATCATGTATCTACAGTATATCAAGCCATTTATACACACATCTGGCCATATCTGACTTACAAGACCTATGTATTGTTTTCGTGCTTTTGCTTTGTTCTAGTCTCTTGTCGACTTATATGAATGCAGCAAACAAAGGAGATTATTTTATGTTGAAGAGTTACTGTAACACATTACTTTGGGTGGTAAAAGTTTGACAAAAGGCGAAAGAAGACTTAGGAGGGACCTGTACACAAACATCACATCCCATCACGTGCCAGATGGTCAGCTCTTCATATCTTAGGTGTTGAAGGCGAGTATGGCCTGGCAGTAGATGACAAAATTCAGTTAGTGCTGGAGTTGACGAGACTATAGATAATTAACGTTTGCACTAGCTTGATATACAAATAATCATGTACTGAGCCTTGTGTGTGTTGCAGCTTATACCGCCACGGACCATGGATGTGTCGCCATGCCAAGGTGGATATGTGGATGTACCGCATCTTGTGGCACAACGGCCTGGCACTCTACACCACCTGGACCACTGTCGCCGCTCTCCTCAACCTCGGCATTGTCCTCAGGTTAGTCTCGTAAATCTTAAAACCTCTGGTACACTGCCTGGTGCTGTTTACTCCCCAGTATCTTACAGTGTGTCATTGTCCCTCACTCCCTTGTTATCTAGCGTATTATATTACTAGCCACAGTATTTACTATGCCAACAGGCTATTGATACTGTTACAGAGATATCCTTTCATTTACTAGTACAAGATAGAAGATCGTTTCTGCTTAGTAAGGATATTTTTCAAGAGTGGAATGTAAGGTATAAACTGTAACATATGTGTGTCAAGGAGGAGACCAGGAGGGAGCCCCGCGACTCACCATGATAGGTGTTCTGGTGGTGGAGTACTCAGGGATAGAATACTGCCACTTTGCCTGAGACTAAGTTCCCCTCCCTCCCTCCTTCCCTCCCCTGCCCTTCACCCTCCCAGAAAGTATTATTACTCCTCCCTTGAGTACTATACTTCCCCTCCTGTGGTCTCTTTCTCCTCCCCTCCCCTTCCCTTCCCTTTTTCCATCATTCTTGTCGGTTCTTCTTCCCCTCATCTTTGACCTTATGTTTACTCCTCCCTAAAGGTCTCTGCTGTCCTTCCCACATTGTTCCTTTTAGTCTTGTCCCATTTTTATGTCTCCCTTTTCATGTCATTTTGCCCTCAAAGTTTTATCTCTTAATGACATTAGGGAAAACTCTTAACTGCACCCTGGTTCAACATCGGATTTGTGTTTGTAACATTGTATAATATCAGGCAGTTAACATTGTTGGAATTAGTAAAACAGAAAGTCTCATGAGGACATCATAATTGGATTCTGCCTAATACTTTCATTATTATACAAAAGTGAAACTAAAGATAATGTGTAAATATTATATCATGATGATAATCTTCCTCTATCACGCCTTCTGGACTTCCTCATCTCCATCGAGTCTTACCTTCTCTGTCAAAACACCTGTCTACCTCACCCACCTGTATGTTTATCCACCTTGTAGTAATGTTCCACCTTCAGGTAGTAAAGCAGCAGCAGACTCTGACTTAAATAACTCCCATGGTTTAATTTTTTACCATGCTAGTTCCTAGTTGTGCCTCCTCCTCCTCTTCTTCCTCCCCCTCCTACCCCTCCTCTTCTTTCTCCGCCTCTTCCTCCGCCTCCTACTCCTCCTCTTCTTCCTCCCCCTCCTACTCCTTCTCTTCTACCTCCGCCTCCCCCTCTTCCTGCACGATGTATTAACCTTCCTCTACCTATATCTAGGGAGGTGGCTGGGATGGAGATGCAGATAGTGGTATACGTGGTCCTGGGGTCACTCTCTGGCATCATGGTGCTCTGGTTCATCTTGGAGAACACTGCACTCGACCGCTTCGTCCGCTATACTGTCACCCCTTACGCTGGTCAGTTGGCAGGGATTTATTCTTTTTAATTTTTGTTTTGACACACACACACACACACACACACACACATGTACCTAACTGTCCTAACATTTACAAGAAGCATTGGTCATTTGCAATGCCCCTTTCTCTTACACTGTCATATTATATTTAACAAAACGTAATGAACCTCCAGGTGATGTCTGTTGTTCACCTGTTTATACTTAATATTTCCAAAAACAATAATAGAAGTAAAAGTCACTCATGTCTCCTGATGTTCTCCAGTGGTGGTGTTGGCGATGGTGGGAATCTACATCAAGCAGTACGCCGAGGCCACCAAAGAGACCGGCTACTTCATTGTGGTACTGCTGGGCGTGGCTGTGTTCTGCTTCGTGGCTCGGCTGGGACTGGTGGTGGTACGTGCCTGCAAGAGTCCACTTTATGTCAACAACAAGATCGGCGACGACCCCGTGCTGAGCTACGCTGCATGATACTGGGGTTACGTCGACACTTCTGCCACGCAAGTCGTCGCCACATACTCCAGCCTCTAGAGAGATGATGCCTTGCTCTTGCACATTTAGTAGTTTCTAAATGTTGTTTATTTCTTGCTGGGGTGAAAGTTTGTGTTTATTTCACGAGGTGATATAACTTAGGATGTTAATATCCTGTAGAGATAATTCTAAATGTTGTTTGTGTAATACTGTGTCCAGAATTTTGTTCTTGTCATGATTTAACTTATCGCGGCACTATAACACAGTGACTCGGTTACTTCACATGGCAGTGTTGAAGTGTAAGGGAAGCTTTTCTCAGTAAATCATGATACGTCTTTCTCTTTTCTGCTCTTGACTTCTCTGAATAATATTTCTTTCTAAAAAGTAACACATCAAAGTGAAGACTACATAAGACTTGAAGTCAAACCTATGGTCAATGCTAAGTATTATTATTGTTTTAATGGCTGAATATATGGGAGGAAATAAGGGCTGTGGTTGCTTCACTACTGTATACTGACTGTCACATTCACTGAAGGTTGAGAATTCATTATTCATCTCCTAATGTTATATATATATATATATATATATATATATATATATATATATATATATATATATATATATATATATATATATATATATATATATATATATATATATATATATATATATATATATACAGTATATATATATATATACACATATACATATACACACACACACACACACACTTGAACACTGTCGCCTTTGTATTTGCACGCTGTACAGTACAGTAACATAATCACTTCTTAAGTTTGGTGTACAGCTGTTATATAATTTGAGTTTTTAGGGCCGAAAGCTTCAATATATTTCCTCTGATGGAGACATTTATTCTGAAACCAATAATATTTTGTTTGATAATACTATATACAGCATTATAGTACAGTAACACTAAGATAAACCTCCAACAGAACTTCATAAATTTGTCTAACCAGACATTCTCTTTTCAAATAAATTACTTTAATTGGTGAAATAATATAAAAACAAAAACCCCACCAGCTGAAGCCTTCACTGATCACAAAGGTTGAACAGTTATCATTACTGGTCCAGAAACTGAGAGGCAGCGAACACCTCTCACTGTTTCTTGTGTATAAAGTGTTCAGGTCCTAATGATGCATCAGTGTTGTCGTGAACCACAACCAATACTATGAGCCATGAGAAGAACTTTTATTATTACTGTTGAAGGTAATTCTTTATACCATTGTAGATATCGTTATCATCTGTGAATATTTTATCTTTGCCTTACACTGACGTCATCCACCACTAATGGTACGACTTGCTGGCAAATTGCTTGATTTTTCCTTCATGTTGATGTAATATGAGTAAAAAAAATGTTTTAAATAACCTGTAAATGTTTTAAGTACTGTGGAGTATTTCTAAAATACATGTAACACATTCATCTATATATTGTATGTCTCAGATTATTTTTTAAAATTTCCTGTATTCTTCATTACATGTTGTAGGTGTAAGCTGAAACTAAAGTTGATGAAACAAGTCTCAGAGGTTTATGTTATGTCTGTAAATACCTGTATTGTAATTAGTATAGGTGATGACCAGGTGATGCATTCTTCAGTCCAGTGGTGAGAGGAGCACTGAGGTTAGGTCAAACAGTTTGTCATTTTCACCATTGACAGAAAGTATTAAAATAAGGTACATGGTTGTGTAATATTGCAGTTATGTATCGATACAGTAATATAATAATAAATATGTCACCTGTGAACGTGAATGACGGGGTGAGGACTTGAGAAACATGCTGTGAAGGTTTAAGTTTACAAGAGCTGTTAAGGAATGGTGTGGAAGGGGAGAGGTGGGGGAGAGATAGACAAAGTGAAGTGTGGAAGGGAAAGATACTGAGGAGGGGAAGTGGTGCATTTTACTGTTACTTTTATCAATAAGTTGTAATAACAGATTTGTAGAAATTTCTTGACATAGGATTTTGCTTTCTGCATTTTATACAGGTAAAATAATGTCTTGCTTTGGAATGATGTGTCATGGTGGAAATTTCTGAATCGTCTTACTATAACGTCAAAGGTACAGAGAAAATGTATTATAGTCATAGTGATCAAAAGTACAGTAGACGCATTAGTCTTCTCAGTCTTCAGTACAGATGTCATGTATCATTCTCAGTACAGTTGCTGTATTTATGAATCTTGTGCTGATTTTAAGTACAGAGGGTGGTCCTTTCAGCCGGTAGTTCAGAAGTTATAATCCCTACCTGGTACACATCACTAAAAGGCATGTCTTAGTTTTCCTGTATTATTTTATTTTAGGTAGGAGACCCCGCGCCATTTGCCCTCGACGGACAAACAAATGAAGGTGCTGCCAATACAATACAAGATAAGGTCACTTTGTTTACTCTAAGAAATTCTTATGACTGGTTTGTAGTTTTAAGACGAATTGATTGAATATGAATGTACATGTTTAAATTTTATAGACTTAAATGGAAATTAAACACAGTTTTGGAATAAAATCTAGAGTTATTCACCTTTACTCGGACAGTCCCTTATAACTTGCACAGTCATTATCGAAGAAAAGGAACATAATTACACTTGGCATTATTGTTTAGTATTGTTATTCGTATAAGTTTTATAGTGTTTCTATACAATAACCAAGAGACAGTATTCTACAACTAATGACAATAAATTTGTCCCTAATTTGTGTGAGTGAGGCGAGGGGTTCCAAAAACATCACCCATTAGTTTACAAGAGCAAAATCTAAAATGTTAGTAATGTACAAAGACCGAGACAATTAAATTATTTATTTATGATTATGTAAACAACACAACCCAAATTTATTCATTAATCATAGTATATGAAAGCAGATGGTTCCCAACCTAACCACAACCACCGAAGAATGCTCAGGTGGCTTCAGGTTGGCTCATATTCTCTGAAAAATGTGGTTTAACCAGCCGTCCACCTGAGTCAGCCAGCCGTCCACCTGAGCCAGCCAGCCGTCCACCTGAGCCATCCAGCCTTCCACCTGAGCCAATCAGCCGTCCACCTGAGCCAGCCACACAATCTGAAAGATTTAAAAACTCTTTCAGGGTGTGTGAAGGAGAGGAAGGGTGTGTGGATGGGAGGAAATGGGTGTGGATGGGAAGAAGAGTGTGTGGATGGGAGAAAGTCAGTGGATGGGAGGAAGGGTGAGTGGATGGGAGGACCTCCCATCCACACACGCACTCCCTTCCATGCTGACACCTTCCCACCCTCCCGAAAAGTAGATAGATTTTCTACTTTTCGGGAAAGTAGATTATCGACTTTTTGGGGAAGTAGATTTTCGAATTTTGGGGGAAATATTACCTAATTTTGCGAAAGTAGATTATCATAGAAAACGGGAAATTTGTATCATAAAAAATGGGAAATATCTACTTTCCGGGAAAGTTGGTTATCTACTTTCCCGAAAAGTAGATAGATTTTCTACTTTTCGGGAAAGATTATCGACTTTCGGGAAAGTAGATTGAATTTTGGGGGAAATATTACCTAATTTTGCGAAGGCGAGATTATCATAGAAAACGGGAAATTTGCATCAAGGTAAAAAATGGGAAATATCTACTTTCCGGGAAAGTTAGAAAGTTATCTACTTTCCCGAAAAGTAGATAGATTTTTCTACTTTTCGGAAAATAGATTATTGATTTTTCGGGGGAATAGATTTTCGAATTTTGGGGGAAATATTACCTAATTTTGCGAAGCAGATTATCATAGAAAACGGGAAATTTGTATCACAAAAAATGGGAAATATCTACTTTCCGGGAAAGTTGGTTATCTACTTTCCCGAAAAGTAGATAGATTTTTCTACTTTTCGGAAAATAGATTATTGATTTTTCGGGGGAATAGATTTTCGAATTTTGGGGGAAATATTACCTAATTTTGCGAAGCAGATTATCATAGAAAACGGGAAATTTGTATCACAAAAAATGGGAAATATCTACTTTCCGGGAAAGTTGGTTATCTACTTTCTGAAAAGTAGATACATTTTCTACCTTCGAAAGTAGATTATCGACTTTTTGGGGAAGTAGATTTTCGAATTTTGGGGGAAATATTACCTAATTTTAAGAAGTAGATTATCATAGAAAACGGGAAATTTGTATCATAAAAATGGGAAAATATCTACTTTCGAAAGTTGGTTATCTACTTTCCCGAAAAGTAGATACATTTTCTACTTTCCGGAAAGTAGATTATCGACTTTTCGAAGTAGATTGTCGACATCTTTTGTAAAATATTACCTATCGACTTTTTGCGAAGTAGATTATCATAAAAACGGGAATCCGAAAGTTGTATCATAAAATGGGGAAATATCTACTTTCCGGGAAAGTTGGTTATCTACTTTACCGAAAAGTAGATAGATTTTCTATTTTTCGGGAAAGTAGATTATCGACTTTTCGGGGAAGTAGATTTTCGAATTTTGGGGGAAATATTACCTAACTTTGCGAAGTAGATTATCATAGAAACCGGGGAATTTGTATCATAAAAAATGGGAAATATCTACTTTCCGGGAAAGTTGGTTATCTACTTTCCCCAAAAGTAGATAGATTTTCTACTTTTCGGGAAAGTAGATTATCGACATTTCGGGGAAGTAGATTTTCGAAGTTTGGGGGAAATATTACCTAATTTTGCGAAGTAGATTATCATGGAAAACGGGAAATTTGTATCATAAAAAATGGGAAATATCTACTTTCCGGGAAAGTTGGTTATATACTTTCCCGAAAAGTAGATAGATTTTCTACTTTTCGGGAAAGTAGATTATCGACTTTTCGGGGAAGTAGATTTTCGAATTTTGGGGGAAATATTACCTAATTTTGCGAAGTAGATTATCATAGAAAACGTGAAATTTGTATCATAAAAAATGGGAAATATCTACTTTCCGGGAAAGTTGGTTATATACTTTCCCGAAAAGTAGATAGATTTTCTACTTTTCGGGAAAGTAGATTATCGACTTTTCGGGGAAGTAGATTTTCGAATTTTGGGGGAAATATTACCTAATTTTGCGAAGTAGATTATCATAGAAAACGGAAATTTGTATCATAAAAAATGGGAAATATCTACTTTCCGGGAAAGTTGGTTATCTACTTTCCCGAAAAGTAGATAGATTTTCTTCTTTTCGGGAAAGTAGATTATCGACTTTCGGAAAGTAGATATTTCCCATTTTTTATGATACAAATTTCGTCTGATATCTACTGAAATTAAATATTTCCCCAAATCTACTCAGATAATGAAAAATCTATCCTTTTCGAGAAGTAGATAACACTTTCGGAAAGTAGATATTTCCATTTTTATGATGCAAATTTTCCGTTTTTCTATGATAATCTA
>NW_024734686.1:0-25077 GCF_018991925.1 Homarus americanus | reverse complement strand
CTCGCACTTACCTGGAAAGAGACAAGAGGAACGTGTAAGGAAACATTTCTTAGGCATTTCAAACACACAATAAAACATAAACAAATATGAATCTTTATACATTAAACAACACGCATTATAATGTACAACATATATAGTACACACATATCCTCAACACAGGAGAGACATAATATTGATAGCTTAATCGATACAGGATTCCAACAACAGTATAAATATATAAAGCTTAACTACAAAAATACCTTACCTTTACAAACATGATATCATCCCTTTATTACAAAGATAAAAGAGGAAGAAACGTCATTTGATTTCAGAGAATTTTGTCAACTTGTAAACATAATGATGATCTCAGCCTTTGAAGCATCCAAGATGAAATTCTGTATTTATCCAATGCGTTTGTTTATAGACAATAATAAAGGTTAAGAATGAAAGCTAAGTGTTTGTGTGCGTCAGTTTTGTGGGTCAAGAACATTAATGAACAGTTATGGTCTTTATACTTGGCAGCACTTCATGACAAACACTTCAATCCAGCACTAGAAAAACATTTAGCACAAGGAGAGTATTACTCGTGACAACTGAAGCACCTGCACTAACACCACCACCATGATAACACCATCATTATAACATCATCAGAACACCACAACTATACCACCTCCACTATAACACCAAAACTCAAACACCGCCACAATAACTCCACCACTATAACTCCACCACCACAATAACACCACCATAATAACACCACCACGATAATACCATCACAATAACATCACTACAATAACACCACTATAACAATACCATAATAACATCATCACAATAACTCCACCACTATAACACCACCACGATAACACCACCACTATAACACTACCACTATGACACCACCATAAGAACACCACTATAACACCAACACAACACCACCACTATAACACTAATACAATAACACCACCATTTTAACACCAATACGATAATACGTATCACCATTAAAACACAACAACTATAACACCACCACCACAATAACACCACAAATATAACACCACCACAAAAACACAAACACAATAAAACCACCACTATAACACTACCACTATGACACCACCATAATAACACCACCACCACCACCACCAGTAAACAAAAAGCACAACTCCTTAACACTACCACAATACATCACCACCAATTTTACCTCAACAAAAACACCACAACACCATATAAACACCATCAACATTATCTCCACAACACCATCACCACCACCAAAACACGTCCACCACAAAACCATCAATCCCATAACACCACCACTACCACAGCAACAATAAAAAAACACTACCACGACCACAACACCACCACAAAAATGTTCCTTCAGCGAATATGCTCACATTTAAACAAACGTGTCAACAAGGTAGCACATGAGAGTTCAGCACACATGTGGCAACTACAAGGAACAACTGTAGCACATGGGATCGTTGAAATATTTTGCCACCATCCTAACAACACATAGGAGAAAGACAGCGAAAACATGTGTGAACACTGGAATGTTTTGTTACCATCGAAGTATCACATGAGCTATGAATAGCGAGTAACACATGTGTGAACACCAAAATAGCTCACCATCAGCCTGGTAACACACGGGACATGGGGGAGCGAGCAACAATATGTATTGGTATGAGGAACCGCCTGTGGCCTCAGGTGGGCGAGGGATATTGCCTCCAGTGACAATTACCTGCAGATATTGTCCAGGGCCGTGGAGCTGTGGTGGAGGTGACGAGGTCCCTCATGATGATGATTATGATGAAGATGATGATGATGATGATAATGATGATAAAATTAAGAAGGACGGATATATGAGCGATAGGGGTTGGGTGTAACCGTGACTGCCCAGTTTGGGCCAATAGGCCCGCTGCAGTTTCCTCCATTCTTATGTTCTTGTTCGTATGATGACATGAGGTAATGATGATGATGATGATGATGATGATGATGATGATGATGTTGTGACAGGCGATGGAGGTGATTCTGATGATGATGGTAATGGCGAGTCTTGATGAACGTTAATGGCGATTATAAGACTGGTGATGTACACATAAAAATGGTGACAGTGACTTGGTTACTCAGTGTGTTGAACCATCAATCAGATCAGGAGCGGCACACACTACAACCACTTTACTCCACAAACGAATAATTTAATTTTTTACGACACAAAATATTGCGATTCACTATTGTCATCGTCACCAATAAAAACATCCAGAAGCAAGTAGATACAACACACATACAGTATATAAGTCAAACAAACATTATGATCACATTAAAAAACTGTTCAAAATGAAAAATATCTGCCTGTTGTCTTCTGTGTTTAAGTGCGTCTCATTGTTCCTGGTGACCAGACCCGGTAAAACCAGAGCGGGTTTAGCACTAAACCCTCCGGACACAAGGACACATTATGACCGCCACTGAACTCAACAACAATACTTTCACTTCTCCAACCGCAGCTGTGTCGACGGGGGGTGCCCCGGACGCGAACCAGCAAATTGTAGGACACGAGGCGAAGGTTGTATTCACTCGGCCACTGCACCTTTTGGCTTCTCCGTAGGGTAAAAAATATGTTGACACCTCACAGTATTACAAGGGCAGATTATAAGGCACCAAAATATCGTGGCCAGACTACTCAAGGCAGCTTCTATTTCCGTCAATGTAACACACACACACACACACACACACACACACACATCCCAAATAGTTACGTAATTCCCAACCCTCCCCCCCACAAAAAAGGAAAAAGCAGATTGTATATGTATCCTCATCACCTGGTGGTAAGAGTGTACACTGTGCAGTAAGTGGCATCATACGGGCAATAAAGAACACGTAAGAGAGGAAACAGCCACAGCTCCTGCCTCTCGCATGCCTCACCCTCGCTACACCACCTACAGGCAGCCGAGAAACAGGCATCTGATTACAAAGGAAAACTAAAATTTTAGTTTAACGTCTTTCATCCTCTCCCCCCAAAAAATAATGTGATATAGAATTCTGAGTTCCATAACTTCATCCGTTAAAAAAAATACTGTTTTAATTAAAGTCTTTGGGCCGAGGCTAATCGTACGACCAAATCTCGTCACGTTGTCTCTCATGATGACCTAGAATTGAATGATTCTCGTGAAACCTAACGTAACCTAACGTAACCTAACGTAACCTAACGTAACTTCGAGAGAGAAACAACATAAATATCGTGATTTCTCGGCCAATACGAGAAACAACGTGACTAGACTTAACAGTACCATTAGACACTGTAAATTTCATAACAAGAATTACTTAATAATAACATATATCTCTGAATATCTACTGCTGGATATTACACACTCACTCACTCGTCGACATTGAGCAGATCAGAGGATTATGTTAACTACTAATGATTACCAATTTCTGTAGGAGAGATCTTAATTCCTTATCTTGTATCCAGATGTTTAGAGTGAGAGACTTCATGGTAGATGTTTAGGTACGTGTTTGTGGTCAGAGAGAGTGTTTGTTGTAGATGTTTGTGGTGAGAGAGAGTGTTTGTTGTAGGTGTTTGTGGTGAGAGAGAGTGTTTGTTGTAGATGTTTGTGGTGAGAGAGAGTGTTTGTTGTAGATGTTTGTGGTGAGAGAGAGTGTTTGTTGTAGATGTTTGTGGTGAGAGAGAGTGTTTGTTGTAGATGTTTGTGGTGAGAGAGAGTGTTTGTTGTAGATGTTTGTGGTGAGAGAGAGTGTTTGTTGTAGATGTTTGTGGTGAGAGAGAGTGTTTGTTGTAGATGTTTGTGGTGAGAGAGAGTGTTTGTTGTAGATGTTTGTGGTGAGAGAGAGTGTTTGTTGTAGATGTTTGTGGTGAGAGAGAGTGTTTGTTGTAGGTGTTTGTGGTGAGAGAGAGTGTTTGTTGTAGATGTTTGTGGTGAGAGAGAGTGATTGTTGTAGATGTTTGTGGTGAGAGAGAGTGATTGTTGTAGATGTTTGTGGTGAGAGAGAGTGTTTGTTGTAGATGTTTGTGGTGAGAGAGAGTGATTGTTGTAGATGTTTGTGGTGAGAGAGAGTGATTGTTGTAGATGTTTGTGGTGAGAGAGAGTGTTTGTTGTAAAGGCGCCGGGGTGAGGTGGAGGGTCTAGGAAGAGTCCAATTAGCTATGTATGTATGGCCAACAGGTTAAAGAACGCCCAAAAGACCAAATAGGACGCACACACACACACACACATACACACACAGACACACACACACACACACTCACAAACCCATGTACTACACACATGTTTATATCCACAGAGACACAATATATATTTATAAACATATTTGCACGAGTACGAGAACGAATTTATTGACGATGAATTTAAACACATTCGTTCTATTGCACAGAAACTTGGTTACCCTTCTGTGTTTGTTGATCGTTGCTTTAAAAGGGCTAAAAAATCCTTTCATTCCTCTCTAACCAGACAAGTTCCTACACTTAAGAATATTTTGACTCTGCCCTATCGTGATGAATTTGTCCCGTTAGTTCGGTCCCTCAAGCTTCTAAATATTAATGTTGTTTTCAAGTATGACTCAACCATTACCAATATGTTAATAAGGAATAGCCCAAGTTTGAATGTAAATGGAAGTGTTTATTGTATTCCATGTAGCAAATGTAATTGTAATTATGTAGGTCAGACAGGAAAAACACTGCAGCTCAGAATCAAACAACATAAGTATAATATCAGAACTGCATCTGAAAGCAGTGCCTTGTTCGTTCATGTTAGGAATAATAATCACCCCATTGCTTGGGAAAAAAGCTTAGAAGTATTCAAATCATCTTGTGTCACAGAAAGACTTCTGGTTGAAGCTAGTTTGATTAAGGAATTAAAATCAATAAACCTTAGTGATTCTAGCGTATTGCCAGATACCCAAAGAATGTTCTATACTACTGAGGGTATATACAAACACTTGTTGTCTTTAAAAGTAGGTTCTATTCTCGTACGGGAGATAATACAGTAGGAAGCCTGTGGGTACGCCACCAGGACTCAGTATTAACTACCTCTACATCTATCTATGTATTACTACGCGCTGGCCTATACAGATGCCAGCATTCACAAGCTGAATACATAAAGTATAAATGTGATAATTTATATACATAATATGGTGCACAATAAATGGAATATTACATAGAATTAATACATGTTCTGTAATACTTTACTATACATAATTAATAATAGTAATATAAGAGTAATATAATAATATACAGCTGAAGGCACTACTTTGTGTCCATATATATCATACAGTGATGGTCAGTTCAAAACTGATAATATGTTACATAAATTTATTTGTCAGTGGCCCAAGGTTAAAAATGCTTTGAAAACCTTTGATCTTGATGTATGACAGTTATTTTGTGGGTCCCTTTTTTCTGACCTGACCTGTCTAGTCACGTCACCACCCTTCTCTTAAGCTCCTCTACGGTTGTGTTGGTGTGGGGATTAGTGGATGTCATCATTATGACCTGACCTCATGTTTTTAGGTCACCCTGTATATTTAAGCCTCTCTCTGTCCATGTAATCCAGTTGCCTCTGAAGATGTCTTGAATAAAGACGAAAGCTAAGGTACTCCGTTGTTTCCATTTTCCCGTGATTTTATCAAGATTTTATCACAGATACAGTATATATATATATATATATATATATATATATATATATATATATATATATATATATATATATATATATATATATATATATATATATATATATATATATACAGTTAACCCTCACTTTACGCGGTTAATGTAACCCAGGGTCCCGCGGAAAGTGAGGAACGCGTAAAGTGAATAACATAACATATGGGATTAATTGAAATAGAGTCCGGGCCGCACTTTTTGACCCCCAAACTCCACTTTTTGACGACACACAACTATGTTGTAGTAAAATATTATCTTAACTTTATGATGGCATGCACACACAATTAATAATTAAGAGAAATATCAATAATATTAGGTTTTTTAACACTTACATTAGTAGAAAAGATGGCTGGGCACACGGGGATGGGCGGTTGGTTCCGAGGCAGAGGGCAGATTATTGGCCCTCACCTGTATCACTTGTATCAATTGTATCACTATCCACCACAGAGGCTTGCAGGGCCTCTTTGTCAAACCCCCCAAAGCTCATATAAGTCCATATCCTCACTATAATTATCACTATCACTGACCTGGGCCGGCTGTAGTGGGTGGCGGGTGAAGAACTGGTAATGTTTTGATGACTGGGCGACCTTTTGCGCACCATGTTCGCGCCGCTTACACAACATGGCGGATGGCGGGAGGTTTGGATCCAAAAATGGCGCGGCTCGCCAGCCGCTCTCCGCGTAATGGGGTACACGCACCGCGGAATGTGAGCATGTTAGGTTCCGGAAGGGCACCGCTTAAACGTGGAAACGCGGAATGTGGGACCGCGTAAAGTGAGGACGAATATATATATATATATATATATATATATATATATATATATATATATATATATATATATATATTATATATATATATATATATATATATATATATATATATATATATATATATATATATATATATATATATATATATATATACTATTACGAGTTGGGGATTTAGAATATAGTTAAAAGTCTACCCAGATCCCAACAGGCAACAAAAAAAAAAAAACCAAAGACAATCGGACTATAAAAGGGTAGACAAAGGATGCGAGTTTTTGTTGTGTATAATAAAGTACCATAAATTCCTTAACAAAATATTCAGCTTTCTATAATTTACCCTTATCCATACTTAACCTAAACATTAACAGTATATATATATTTATACAACATACAACATTCTAAAGCATGTGGACGTGGGGAGGCAATATAAGATTACAAATACTTAAGTGCGGAGCTGAGATGGCCAACGAATAAGGCTGAGTATTGTAGAAGACGGTAGGTAGTCACTGTGCCGTAGGTTTCCAGGATAGGTGATCCTGTGGTCACTTCCCAGAGTGAACTGAACTCTCATCGAACTGGAGCTGATGAAGAAGACTTGTAGGAGGTGACGCAACAACCAGGATATGGAGAAGGGAAACCCCGGAGTGGTAACTAAGACGAGTCATACTCGTGTTTCGTCCCTAGATGGCGTTGCTCGTGGTGCTGGGTAGGTAGATCAGGACAATAGATGGCGTGGTTCGTAGTGCTGGGTAGGTAGATCATGACAATTGGTGGAGGGGTTTGTAACAATACATACATACATACATACATACATACATACATACATACATACATACATACATACATACATACATACATACATATATTTATATATATATATATATATATATATATATATATATGTTAGCGGGAGAGAGAAGGGGAGAAGAGAAGATGGGAATGCTTCATTTAGGATGCTGAAGGGGTGAGATGCAGTTTCTTAGAACAATTTCTTAGGGGGGTCGATTGTAATATTCAGAAATTTCAGTGTAATTTCAAACGCCGCGCCATTGGCGATACTGAGTTTTCAAGGTCATCTGAGGGAAGAGAGCGCTCCCCGCACATAGTGGGAGGTTGTGGAACTAGGCCTAAATGATATTAAATGTAATTTGCCGAATTAATAATGATGCGATTCATGAAGTTAAGGGACTATTATTGAATATGGAATTATTATAGATTATTTATCAGTCTGAATAATGTTACGGGTGTCCCAAGGAGTTACTAGTTAGGCGGAAAATATGTCACGTAGGCCTAAGCTAGCGCCTTGGAGAGACGCGACGCTGGCTAGGTCAGTCACGTGGAGGCATTCGGTCCAGCAAGACGTCCCTGCGCATCCGTCACAGAAATAGTCATGTGGCCTATTCACCTGTGCTGCACTATTGCAGTATAACAAGTAAGTCTCATTCGATCTCAGACAGGGTTTAGATAGGGCAGTGATAAAGTTAACAAGAGCTAACAGTGAGTTCATTTCAGGGTTTCCGTCAGAACCCACTTGACTGCGAGAAATTGACTGCGAGAGATTGACTGCCGTTTGAGACTGCCGTTGATGATTGCGGGTGGCGATTGTCGCCATTGGACCGATTAGTGTAGGCCTGTCACTGTTTAGCGGGGTATCAAAGGATCTCTTGAGGGAATCTAGCCGTCTGGGTGCCCAGCTGACGACGGGACGATCGTTGGGGTCATCAGCTCTCCTCTACCTCGGCTCACAATACCACATGTCTCAAGCAGCTTAGTGAAACCCTCTTGCTAACGGGAAGCTAAAGCTTCTCTCAACTGTACAAGGTCTGATTGGCTCACTCCCTTCCGTTTCATGGATGTACTGGGGGTAAAGTGAGGCCAGCTGAGTGATACAGGGCTGCACACTGGGGCCAAGAGTCAGTGGAGTTTAGAGGTATACTTTCCAAGGTGGAGAAAGGCTGATTTGGGCCTTAAACTACGGGTGCCTGTTGGTTGTGCCTTAAACGACTACGGAGTGCAGGTGGAATCTGTGTGTGTGTGTTAGGTTAGGAAGCATGGTTCACGGGTATTGGTGGACTCAGTAACTTTTTAATAATAGTGATAATATTTTTGTGTGTAGGTAATACTATTTTTCAGTTACTGATGTTGTCTGGCTGTGTGTAGTTAATATTTCTTAAATAATTTTGATAGTATTGTTTTTTAATGTTGTGTCACTAATTGATGCTAGAGAATGAGGGAACTGTTTTTCAGATGAGGTTCCTCCTCTGTTGTAAGTGATACTGTGATTTAGTTCCTTTAATGCATGTAATATTTCTTTATAATTTCAATCTCAGGTATAACCTTTGTTCCTCAGAGTAGTGTTTAAGTTAGGTTAGGAAGTGTGCATCTGTTGGGGGTAGTACAATTCTGTGGAGTGCCCTGAAGGCCTACTCAGGGTGGAGTTAATAAGTTGTTATTTTTTTATACCATTTCCTCAGTGCTTGATATAATTTTGTTGAGTGCCCTTAGGGCCTATTCATTGTAGAGTTATTAATTTCTCATTCTTTAATACCATTTTCTCAGTGATTGATATTCTTTTGTTGAAGACCCTTAAGGCCTGCATCTGTTTTTTTAGGGGGGTCGATTGTAATATTCAGAAATTTCAGTGTAATTTCAAACGCCACGCCTTTGGCGATACTGAGTTTTCAAGGTCGTCTGAGGGAAGAGAGCGCTCCCCGCACATAGCGAGAGGTTGTGGAACTAGGCCTATATGATATTAAATGTAATTTGCCGAATTAATAATGATGCGATTCATGAAGTTAAGGGACTATTATTCAATATGGAATTATTATAGATCATTTATCAGTCTGAATAATGTTACGGGTGTCCCGAGAAAGTTATTAGTTAGGCAGAAAATTTGTCACTAGGCCTAAGCTAGCGCCTTGGAGAGACGCAACGCTGGCTGGTTCTCAGTCACGTGGAGGCATTCTGTCCAGCAAGACGTCCCTGCGCGTCCGTCACAGAAATAGTTACGTGGCCTAGTCACCTGTGTTGCACTATTGCAGTATAACAAGTAAGTCTCATTCGATCTCAGACAGGGTTTAGATAGGGCAGTGATAAAGTTAACAAGAGCAAACAGTGAGTTCATTTCAGGGTTTCCGTCAGAACCCAATTGACTGCGAGAAATTGATGGCGAGAAATTAACTGCGAGAGATTGACTGCCGTTGGAATGATCAGTGCAGGCTTGTCACTGGTTAGCCGGGAGCAAAGGATCTCTTGAATGAACGAGTGCTCCCGACAACTAAAACGATACGGGGCCAGCATCAGCATTGGGTGATCAGTTCTTACCACATGGGTGCACAACACCACACCACGTGTCCTCGGTCAGATAGAAGTATTACCTACTGGCCATAGTCACCTGTTGGCGTTCTCTCTTCCCGCCCATGGACGCACTGAGAGTACACTGAGGCTATCTGAGTGGATTAATGGCCGCCCACTGGGGCCAAGAGTCAGTGGAGTTTAGAGGTACACTTTCCAAGGTGGAGAAAGGCTGATTTGGGCCTTAAACTACGGGTGCCTGGTGGTTGTGCCTTAAACGACTACAGAGTGCAGGTGGAATCTGTGTGTGTGTTTGGCTAGGAAGCATGGTTCACGGGTGTTGGTGGACTCATTAATCTCTTAATAATAGTGACAATATTTTTGTGTGTAGTTAATACCATTTTTTAGTTACTGACATTATCTTGACGTGTGCAGTAATAGTTCCTAAATGATTTTGATAGTATTGTTTTTTGAATGTTTGTGTCACTAAGTGGAACAAATCATCATGTGTACCTTTGAGTATTAAGGTCTTGATCCATTTCCTTGATGTCTACCGTTTGGAACAGGTAACACCACCACAATTGTTTTAACCAAGACGAAAACGGACGAAAAAAAAAGCTTCTACAAATATCAAGTATTAATTTTCTCTCTTTACAGGATCTAATACTCTTGGAAATGTGTTTAAATTAATCTGATTTGTTTTCATTTATTGTCGATCCTTTATAAGAGGACTCGTGGATCCCCCGAGCCTAGCCGGCCATTTTGTTTACATTTTTCGGTCGCTCTAAAATACCATTATAACAATATTGAGTATAAACGTTTGGCTCAACTGATGATCTCAAACATGTCCCAACATTTCTTTGCCTCAACTCCACATTCTGTAACTCATTTAGGTAGATGTCCCTCACTACACATACACTGGACTATGTGTAATGTTGCAGCTAATGTGTTATCAAGATATTGCACATTATAAGTTCATGTGTGGTCATTATTATATCAAACGGAGGAATTTTAAAGAGCTATTACACCACCTGTATCATTAGTTGTCGCCAGGTGAAGGAATGTTTAGGTAGATTATATTTTATTTACTGTAATTAAAGTTTCAATACCTAAGACGTTCCACTATAAGAGTCTTTCAACCTCAGGTAAGGTCTTAAGACTTTCTACTCTAGGTCTTACACCCTGGAGTAGCTGTATCGTCCACTTAGGTAATTTACTCCACAAGGAACTACAAGTTACACCTTGATGTAATACTTCATTTACTGCCAAACTTTATAGGGAAATATTTTTTCACAAAGAATTTCAAGTTACAATTTCACATAATAAGTCACATTACAAACGTTCCTTCGGCTTACAGTTAAACTTTGCAATGTCAAGATATTTTTTTCACTGCAGAGGAAAGTATCCGTCATCATCACCACACACACACACAAAGACAAAACTCCTGTATCCAGATTCTCAAAGTTTATAAATTAAATTCTTCCCTAAAATTAAACAGACAATACATCTATTTATCATAGAGTATGTGAACAATATCGACGCCATATTGGTTACCATCTTTGAGTCATATAATTAGTTAGCTACATAGTGTTAATTATTTAGTTAAATAGGAAAAAATATTCTACTAGCGTGTGTTGTGACCAAAATAAATCAACATTGTATTTACTTTCTCCTCCAGGGGGCACTAAGTCTAGAAAAATGACACAATTGACATCTACATAAAGTGACTGACCAAGGGTAGATATTGGCTACCTTTTGTGTTACTTTGAGGTCGTAAGAACACACAGAGCTGCTCTTAAGGATGTTTACCACAATACACCTCAACCAGCTTCTCATTCACTAAGGTCAAACAATAAATCTGGTTCAAAAGATACACCGTAAATTTTATTAGAATACAATAATCAATTACTGTATTATTGTATTGAGGCGAATAGTCTTATGGTGTTAAGATGTGTTCTTAAGCCACGAAGGTAAACAAAAGGTATTCAATATCTGCCTTGGTTGACGATGATCTGTAGACGTTAGCAAGTCCTCCTCCTCCTGCTCTCGAGTTAGGTAAGGAAGGCCTCACCTGACCAAAATTGTTAATTAAGATATATTACCTGAAGATTAACCCTCTCAGCTTATTTCAAATAATGATTAACCTAACGCTACCTGGGAAGTTAAGTTAGGTTAGATTAAGTTAGGTTAGGTTAGGGTAGGGTAGGTCAGGTCAGGTCAGGTCAGGCAGTGCCAGTGTAGTTAATCTTGAGGTTAAATAAACTAGAGGCTAATCTTCACATGCGCCAGTAAGACACTTTGACGGAGGCGGTTACGTACAACAGGAAAGCTCTGATAACATATAATGTACAGTATATACCGTTTAAGTTGCGTCAGCAGCTCTATACACCACTTATTGACTTACTCATTCACTGCCGTAGAAATATTTACTTCTCTAGCAGGTTTCTTTATGGTTCCCAGTCATTATAATACGACCTTGTAAAATCAAATGATCTAAATTAAACTAAACGTATCCAAATTAAACTTATTAGCTAACAAATCCTTCTAAAACACGATATATCATTCACTGCCGTAGAAATATTTACTTCTCTAGCAGGTTTCTTTATGGTTCCCAGTCATTATAATACGACCTTGTAAAATCAAATGATCTAAATTAAACTAAACGTATCCAAATTAAACTTATTAGCTAACAAATCCTTCTAAAACACGATATATGCAAATAAAAAGTTCTAAATTCAACTTAACTTATCGTAATATAACTATTATAACTAAACCATTTTAATTAAACCTAACCTAAACACCTCAAGTGCCACAAACAGAAGGAAAAATCACCTTTAATATTATCGTGTAAGAAGCCCCTGTAACCCACTAACTCCAGGTAATGCAGCTATATCAATCTACCTGCGTTAGAAGCTCTATACGTGTCTATGATCGTTACCCACTGCTGGAGAACATTTGTACTTCTATAATTACCCCTGCAGAAACAATGCACCAATTTACGATTTATTTATTTTATTTTTCATTTATTTTTTATTCTTGGTCCATACTGTAAACATCGCCCGCTTGTGAGTCCCGTCAGCCATTTTGTTCTAACTTTCGGGGATTCTAAAATAAGCTATAAATAAATAAGTAAATAAAACAAGCATCTTTTGTTTTTCTAACCCATGAGCTGTGAGTCTTCATTATATACTTCAACATTACTGTAAACTAAGGCTAGAGAGGGTGTGTACAGTACTAGTGGAGCCAAGACGAGAAGGTATTTCAAATCCCTAAAGGGTTTTACAAGTGGAGAGTCTTACAAGTGGAGGGTCTTACAGGTGGAGGGTCTTACAAGTGGATGGTCTTACAGGTGGAGGGTCTTACAGGTGGAGGGTCTTACAAGTGGAGGGTCTTACAGGTGGAGGGTCTTACAGGTGGAGGGTCTTACAGGTGGAGGATTTTAATAAGGATAAATACAGCAAGTCTTACAGTTGAATCAGCCAAGTCGAGGAAAACTCTTAAGAGTCATGTAACTTCTACCTGGTGTTACCTGTAATCAAGCTAAGGTATATGTAAGAAGAATATAATCTCGTTACTATCCATTCCTCTTCCACTATCCTGCGCGGTGGTGTATTAATAGGCACAGATACTCATGATAAAGAAGGAATAAAGAGAAAGACGCAAGATACCTATAAAATGCGACAGAATATACCCACACATGCGTAATCCTAACCCATCCCAACCCAACCCAACCCTATCCTACCCTCAGCTTCACCACAGTACACAAAGTCATTCTTGGTATCAGAATGACGCCTAAACACCCTGTATCGCCTAAGACACATTTGAATCGGATGGTTCGTTGACGGTTTTATTTCTTCGGTATAAACCAGAGAAGCAATTAGTTCGTGGGAACAGTGAGTCCAAATACTTCACATCAGCTTCGTTTACGACCTCCAGCTGATATTTACTTCTGTTGTCTATATCAATCACATTTTATAATGAAAACAAAAATATGGTTAGTTACTTAAAAATGAAAATAAATCATACTTAGATACTTAGGAGTGGGGAAAAAAGATACTTATGATACTTAAAAATGAAAACACTCTTTGATACTTAAATTAGGACAAAATAAACAGACATAAAGATTTAACTATGAGCGGTGGTATATTACGACATGTACCGGCTATCAATACAGAGGCTCTATTTAGCCGTGAAGTTCTCTCAGAAACCCAACAAGACAATATGTGGTCACGTAAAAATTTCAGGTTAATTTTTAACACCATCCGTCATTTAAACAGCACCTGTAGATTAAATATATGGTGATATTTTTTCTGATGGGATAAAGGTCATGTTGTCCAGAAAGTAAGAGGAAAAAATCCTTGAGAGGCATGACGCACAGAGTGTCTAAGGTGATAAAAGATCATATACTACCATTTGGGTTTTTCAAAGTCAAGTTCATTACATAAATATCACACTCCTAAAAGATTACAAAAGAACAGAACATAATCTCTACATTATTATTAAATGGCATCCTTCTTTGATCCTTTAAGCTTCACACAAATGTTATTAGTGACTAATCCCAGGAAAATGATGCTCTTATAAACTTGGTAACTGGAGCTGTAATGCCAGAAAATGCCAAATATGACAATCTATGTGCATGTGAAGTTGGAAGACAAAATTATGAAAATTTTGTCAAGGAACGTATTGTTGGTCCATTGGGCATCTGGGAAAAGCTGTCCAAGGTTAATCTACTGTCGTAGAAAGCAGCAAATAAGACTTCAACCATCAAATTGTTATCACAAGTTATAGAACTTAAGCAGGACATACAGTATATGCATCACAGAAGGGCAGCACTGTACATATCAAGTCACCAGACACTGATGTGTTTGGCATATTAAAGCAGCCTCAACTTGGAGAAAATACAGAAATGATATGCTGGAACTGGTGAGCGACGACACATTGGGCAGAGAGCCTTACAGGTTTCCATGCCTTCACAGGATCTGACTGCATCGGAAAATTTGTTGGCAAAGGAAAGAAAGCATGTTGGAGCACTTTGATGAAATCTAACACAAAAGTCCTAGATGCATTCAAGATGCTGAGTAGACCAAATGCCCTCCAGCAGACATGTATATTGGTCTAGAGGAATTTGTATTTAAGCTCTACTGACCACGAATGACTTTCACTAAACTGTCAAAACTTAGATGGCATCTCTTCAAGATAACGCAGGCAGAAGCTGGAGAACTACCAGCGACTGCAGCAACTCTAAAGTATCATATATTGAGAGGAAGGTATCAAGCTCTTCTGTGGTCTTGTGATGCAGACAGTGAAATGATTTCACAATTAGAGCATGGCTGTAAGATTGACAATGACTGTTTCATACTAGTAATATCAGACCAACCACCAGCTCCAGAAGCAATCACAGAACTTGTTAAATGTGGATGTGGCGTCAGGAAATGTGGATCATTGTCATGTTCATACAGAAAGAATCAGAAAGAATAGCATGACAAGCACCGAGATGTGTAACTGTCAAGCAGATGATGAGAGATGCCTAAACAAGGTGAAGGAATCTGTTGTACACAGAAGCCTCTGATGACGAGGACTGAAGCAATGTCGTAAATAATAACTTGTGACTTGTATACACATGATGTATAACACTACAAACTTTTAATAAATATAAAACGGTGGTTCTAAGCTTTTCAGATAATGGTAATATGTATATGTTTAATTTCCAGAATTTGTCTTTAGCAATTAATTTTACTTACTGCAATCTCTTCTTTGCTTAAGACAGGATGGCATATATGAGCAGCCATGTTTGTAACACACTTAAGATATTATAACAGCATTCATAATATATTATGTTAAATTGTAATCATATAATACTACATGTTCATAGGTTATTAGTCATGTTTTAAGTTACTTAGGACTTAATGGTAATACGTCTGTGGTTCATTACGCCGCTCTTTGATAAAACTTCTTTAATGGCATAAAACATATAATAAACCGTTCAGAAAAAATTACACCACAGTTCCTTAACATAGTTTATAAGGATTATTACGATGTATGGTGTCAAAAATTAACATGAAATTTTTACGGGATTACTTAAGCTCCTACACTAAAACCTGCCGACCTAACCTAACCTTTTTTACCCACCTCCACCTACTTACCTAACCTGACATAATCTAACCAAACCTGACATAATCTAACCTAACCTGACATTATATAACCTAACCTGATACAATCTAACCTAACCTGACATAATCTAACCTAACCTGACGTAATCTAACCTAACCTGACATAATCTAACCTAACCTGACAAAATCTAACCTAACCTGACATAATCTAACCTAACCTGACATAATCTAACCTAACCTGACATAATCTAACCTAACCTGATATAATCTAACCTAACCTGACATAATCTAACCTAACCTGACGTAATCTAACCTAACCTGACATAATCGAACCTAACCTGACATAATCGAACCTAACCTGACATAATCTAACCTAACCTGACGTTATCTAACCTAACCTGACATAATCTAACCTAACCTGACATAATCTAACCTAACCTGACGTAATCTAACCTAACCTGACATAATCGAACCTAACCTGACATAATCGAACCTAACCTCCCCTTCTGACATAAGCTAACCTAATCAAACCTAACTTTCCCACCTACCGACCGTAACCTATCTACTTATTACCTACCTAACCTAACTTAACCCAACCTGACGTAATCTAACCTAACCTATTGAAACTTAACTTAACCACCTACCTCATCTAACACCACTTTGTAATCTCTTTGCACTACCGCTCACAGGATGAGTATGGGGGGCACAATAAACTAACCTCTAAGTGGCAAAATTAACAAAACTAACCTAACCTAACCCAACCTGACTTAACCTAACCTGATCTCATCTATCCAACTTAAACATCTTAGAATATACAATAAAGCCGATAGGTTAATTTAGGCTAAATATGGTTGATTAATATTTCGTTTTGACAGAAATTCCCGGCAAAATAACTTATCTATATTGAGAACCACCGCCATGTTGGTTCCACGTTAACAAGACACAGATACACTACAGAATAACCCGCGTTCGTTTAACCTCAATTACTAAAGTTTACTTTATAATCTTACTTCACAATCTTCACTACATCTCACTTCACAATCTTCACTACATCTCACTTCACAATCTTCACTACATCTCACTTCACAATCTTCACTACATTTCACTACACAATCTTCACTACATCTCACTTCACAATCTTCACTACATCTCACTTCACAATCTTCACTACATCTCACTTCACAATCTTCACTACATCTCACTTCACAATCTTCACTACATCTCACTTCACAATCTTTACCACATCTTACTCCACAATCTTTACCACATCTTACTTCACAATCTTCACTACATCTCACTTCACAATCTTCACTACATCTCACTTCATAATCTTCACCACATCTCACTTCAAAATCTTCACTACATCTCACTTCACAATCTTCACTGCATCTCACTTCACAATCTTCACTACATCTCACTTCACAATCTTCACTACATCTCACTTCACAATCTTCACTACATCTCACTTCACAATCTTCACTACATCTCACTTCACAATCTTCACTACATCTCACTTCACAATCTTCACTACATCTCACTTCACAATCTTCACTACATCTCACTTCACAATCTTCACTACATCTCACTTCACAATCTTCACTACATCTCACTTCACAATCTTTACCACATCTCACTACACAATCTTCACTACATCTCACTTCACAATCTTCACTTCATCTCACTTCACAATCTTCACTATATCTCACTTCACAATCTTCACTACATCTCACTTCACAATCTTCACTACATCTCACTTCACAATCTTCACTACATCTCACTTCACAATCTTCACATCATCTCACTTCACAATCTTCACTACATCTCACTTTACAATCTTCACCACATCTCGCTTCACAATCTTCACTACATCTCTCTTCACAATCTTCACTACATCTCACTTCACAATCTTCCCCACATCTCACTTCACAATCTTCACTACATCTCACTTCACAATCTTCACTACATCTCACTTCACAATCTTCACCACATCTCACTTCACAATTTTTACTACATCTCACTTCACAATCTTCACTACATCTCTTCACAATCTTCCTGTCTCCTTCCTAATCCTTCACCATCTTAATTCACAATCTTCACTACATCTCCCTTCACAATCTTCACTACATCTCACTTCACAATCTTCACTACATCTCACTTTACAATTTTCACATCTCACTTCACAATTTTTACATCTCACTTCACAATCTTCACTACATCTCACTTCACAATCTTCACTACATCTCACTTCACAATCTTCACTACATCTCACTTCACAATTTTCACTACATCTCACTTCACAATCTTCTACATCTCCTTCACAATCTTCACTACATCACTTCACAATCTTCACCATACTTCACAATCTTCACTACATCTCACTTCACAATCTTCACTACATCTCACTTCACAATCTTCACCACATCTCACTTCACAATCTTCACTACATCTCACTTCACAATCTTCACCACATCTCACTTCACAGTCTTCATCATATCTCACTTCACAATCTTCACTACATCTCACTTCACAATCTTCACTACATCTCACTTCACAATCTTCACTATATCTCACTTCACAACTTCACTACATCTCACTTCACAATCTTCACTACATGTCACTTCACAATCTTCACTACATGTCACTTCACAATCTTCACTACATTTCACTTCACAATCTTCACTACATCTCACTTCACAATCTTCACTACATCTCACTTCACAATCTTCACCACATCTCACTTCACAATCTTCACTACATCTCACTTCACAATCTTCACTACATCTCACTTCACAATCTTCACTAACACCATCCTTCATCACTACATATAACAACATCCATCATCACTACTTATAACACCATCCATCATCATCACTACATATAACACTATCCATCATCACTACATATAACACGATCCATCATCACTACATATAACACCATCCACCATCACTACATATAGAACCATCCATCACGACATATAACACCATCCAACATCACTACATAAAGCACCAACCATCATCACTACATATAATATCATCCATCATCACAACATATAACTCCATCCATCATCACTACATATGACACCATCCAGCATCACTACATATAACACCACCCATCATCACTACATATAACATCATGCATCATCAGTACATATAACACCATCCATCAACACTACGTATAAACCAACCTATCATCACTACATATAATATCATCCATCATCACTACATATAACACCATCCAACATCACTACATATAACACCACCCATCATCACTACATATTACATCATCCATCACTACATATAACTCTATCCATCATCACTACATATAACACCATCCAGCATCACTACATATAACACCAACCATCATCACTACATATAACATCATGCATCATCACTACATATAACACCATCCATCATCACTACATATAAAACCATCCTATCATCACTGCATATAACATCATCCATCATCACTACATATAACACCATCCATCACTACATATAGAACCATCCTATCATCACTACATATAATATCATCCATCATCACTACATATAACACCATCCAACATCACTACATATAACACCACCCATCATCACTACATATAACATCATCCATCATCACTACATATAACTCTATCCATCATCACTACATATAACACCATCCAGCATCACTACATATAACACCAACCATCATCACTACATATATCATCATGCATCATCACTATATATAACACCATCCATCATCACTACATATATTACCCTCCTATCATCCCTACATATAACATCATCCATCATCACTACATATAACTCCATCCATCATCACTACATATGACACCATCCAGCATCACTACATATAACACCACCCATCATCACTACATATAACATCATGCATCATCACTACATATAACACCATCCATCATCACTACATATAAAACCAACCTATCATCACTACATATAATATCATCCATCATCACTACATATAACACCATCCAACATCACTACATATAACACCACCCATCATCACTACATATAACATCATCCATCATCACTACATATAACTCTATCCATCATCACTACATATAACACCATCCAGCATCACTACATATAACACCAACCATCATCACTACATATAACATCATGCATCATCACTACATATAACACCATCCATCATCACTACATATAAAACCATCCTATCATCACTACATATAACATCATCCATCATCACTACATATAACACCATCCATCACTACATATAGAACCATCCTATCATCACTACATATAATATCATCCATCATCACTACATATAACACCATCCAACATCACTACATATAACACCACCCATCATCACTACATATAACATCATCCATCATCACTACATATAACTCTATCCATCATCACTACATATAACACCATCCAGCATCACTACATATAACACCAACCATCATCACTACATATATCATCATGCATCATCACTATATATAACACCATCCATCATCACTACATATATTACCCTCCTATCATCCCTACATATAACATCATCCATCATCACTACATATAACTCCATCCATCATCACTACATATGACACCATCCAGCATCACTACATATAACACCACCCATCATCACTACATATAACATCATGCATCATCACTACATATAACACCATCCATCATCACTACATAAAAAACCAACCTATCATCACTACATATAATATCATCCATCATCACTACATATAACACCATCCAACATCACTACATATAACACCACCCATCATCACTACATATTACATCATCCATCACTACATATAACTCTATCCATCATCACTACATATAACACCATCCAGCATCACTACATATAACACCAACCATCATCACTACATATAACATCATGCATCATCACTACATATAACACCATCCATCATCACTACATATAAAACCATCCTATCATCACTACATATAACATCATCCATCATCACTACATATAACACCATCCATCACTACATATAGAACCATCCTATCATCACTACATATAATATCATCCATCATCACTACATATAACACCATCCAACATCACTACATATAACACCACCCATCATCACTACATATAACATCATCCATCATCACTACATATAACTCTATCCATCATCACTACATATAACACCATCCAGCATCACTACATATAACACCAACCATCATCACTACATATATCATCATGCATCATCACTATATATAACACCATCCATCATCACTACATATATTACCCTCCTATCATCACTACATATAACACCATCCATCATTACTACATATAACGCCATCCTTCATCACTACATATAACACCATCCATCATCACTACATATTATAACACCATCCATCATCTTTACAAACACCATCCCTCTTTACTATAGTGATAAACAGAGCTTCATTTTGTTGTCAATTTCTTTAAATTCCAACCTTATTAAACCGTAATTCTTTCTGTATGGTCAAATTTTGATTTTACCTCAGTGAGAGAGCTGTTAGTGTCAGTAAATCACAATGGTGTTCCGACGCACTGTAACAAAAGTTTCAAAGGTTGAGGTGAAGCCTTGCCAGGTGAAGGAGAAGGGCCCCTGATCTAACAAACTGCAGACCACAAAGCACACTAAACCTCAAAACAACAAGAAGAAGAAGGAAACTACCACTTTCTGCCATGTACAAAAGGACCAGTACCTGCCATGGGGAGACTACATCTTCACTGGGAAAAAGACAAAGAACAACAAGAAGCGTTGACCCATCTTTTCTGATATTTAAAAATAATAAAAAACATATTAATTGATTTTGTTTGTATTATTTATGCTTTTATTATTTTTAACTGTAAACGTGCTGTTTTGGGAATATATTTTGAGTTACATAATATTTAGGTACAGCAGTTTATATCACTGTATCTCCTTGTGTGAGTGTGTGGGTAGTGTGTGGATAGTGTGTGGGTACTATGGGTGTGTGGGCATTATGGAGAACTAGTCATGGCTAACTGTGACCCTATATACGGGTTACATCGGCCTTAACGCCCTTGTCTCAGCGCTATCTCATATATCCAAATTTCACATATTTGAAAGTATTAGATAACCAAAATATCTGGAAAATATTTAGTTAAAAATACAAATAATAAAACAAAATCGAAAACAGAAAGAAAAAACAATACCCGTGAAAGTGGAAATAAGGAGGAGGCAGAGCAGATGATACACAGGAAGGCAGTAATCATCATCCCCGTGTGAACCAGCCAGAGAAGAACTCCTTCGCCTCACCGTCCACCCGCGTACGATCAGCTGAGTGAAGTTGCCTCGTGTTGCAGTAAACTTTATCTGTAAAAGGACAATTTACTTTTACTTTTATTGTTTATCTTACTGTTTATAACTGTTTATTTTCTCTTACATAATGTACACTAAGTATGGGAGTGTACAGTAAGTTATATCGGATGGCAACAAATTCACATTCGTCTTGCAAATATTAAAACATTACACTAACAACAGTATTGTATAACAACACGAGCTAAAGTGATGTGTAAAAAGGTCGGTTGCAAAAAGAAATATTATTCTTTTAAGTCTTTTTCAGTTTGTTCAGTGTTAACAACATTATATGTCATATTTTATGCAGTATGCATATACAATGTTTGCTGAAGGTTTAATACCTTTCTGTTTACTGATGATGTAAAACCCTCGTTAAAATACTTTAGAGTCGTTTACAAAATATTTGGTGCGTTTCCGGAGCATTGTATGTTTTTACAGCATGCGAGGCGGCAGGTATGTGGAGTTTTAAGAGCACTTCACGCTATAGCTCAGTTGGCCACGGATTAGCGAATTACGAACTGAAAATGTTTGGATCGTCATCTGTTTCGTGTAAGCTGTGTCGGACATTTTGTGCTACATTAAAGTCCAGCGATCTGTGGCAGCTGTCGGGCTCCTGCCTGACCACCCTTTGCCTAAGAAGAGCGATTGTCTGAAGGTGTTCGAGTAGTTACTCAATTGTGAAAAAGTGATAGTGAGTCCCATAGACATGGCTGCCAGTTAGGGACAGTGTGGATACGGCACACTACATAGCATGTCTTCGGAAAGTAAAGGAGGCCGTGTAGCCAAGACTGCACTCAACCGCCTTCACTTCCCAATTACAGCTAGGTGGACTGAGAGCGCCTCGGGATTATCATATTTATAATGCCAGACGGGAACACCATCCCCTTGACACCTCGGAGACTATACAGTACTGTGTTCGGGGCGTGTTTGTGGGTCTCTACTGCCGCCTCCCTATCGTTGAGTTGCTCCCCACTTACCGTAACCAGTCGAGGTCACTGTGGGAGGCCATGTACGGTACAGTACAGTACAGAGTCACGCCCCCCTCAACAACGTCCGCACCTCGCCTGCTGAATACAGTATTTGCAAATGTGACCATAAACCCCAACAATTGTAGCAAATTACAAGTCCCGGGATTTGCCCCTGGTATTAACACAGTGACAAGCGTCCCATTCCTGGTAAGTAGCAGGTGGCCGGAGGTAGTGCAATCCTCTCCCAGACTACACGGAGATGAGAGAGAGCTGGCTGACCATCATGGTAAGGACGCGTCACTATTTGGACCCCAGGGAGGCCATTATCGTAAGTTAAGTGAAAGGCATTTGGAATACTGGACGACTAGACGCTATATGAATTTCTTTACCCTAGTTTTCCCACCGATAATAATGAGTACAAGGGAGGTAGTCTCATCGGCGTTCATCAACACCATAGCCGTCTCAGTTACCTATTGCTCGTACAAGGTTTTTGAATGAAATAGTTTTACTAATATCAGGAACTTTCAAACTACTACAGGAAATATATATATATATATATATATATATATATATATATATATATATATATATATATATATATATATATATATATATATATATATATATATATATATATATATATATATAACAATAAATTATAACAAAAAGTGTTTGTATGTCATGTCGGACGAGAGTAATGTATCGCCCCTGCGTTTTTTCGACGAATTTTGCTTCACTAACTGAAAAAATCAATTACGAGCAGCTTGTACAACGATGTGCCGGAAAATGCCATTACGAGAGCAAAAATGGTGTTGCTGGCACTTTGTTCCATTTAGTCAAAGAAGATGACATTGAATGAATTTAATACAATGCGTATGTGGTGAACGAGCCAAGTGAAAATATGACATATTGAGCTACTTAATGAGAGAGAGAGAGAGAGAGAGAGAGAGACTCTAGATGAGAGACAATTCCTCAACCACACCATTAAGCACCAACAAAAAATTTCACCGCTATACCATAAATCCGAGCGTTAGTAGACATTATCAGCACCTACCTGTCTACCCACCATTATTGGCTCTTAAATTATGGTGCAATATGGTGCAATAGAATTGATTTTATGGTGCTGATGTGCCCTTCCCCATGTTATAGACGCGAGAGAAGGTTTGTTTACATTGGGATGCCGTCATAGTCCTCTCTGGTGGCGAGAGTACTGACTGAGGGTATAGGGGAGGAAGAGGAGGAGGAGGATAAACAGGAGGGAGAGGAAAAGATGGAGAAAAAGGTGAGAGAGAGAGCGAATAAGAAGAACACCAACACAACATCAAAAACCCAACCAATACTAAAATAATATAACGAAATTAGAGACGAAAAATATAACAAACAATATAAGAAAATGAGCAGGAATGAACACCAAGGTCAGAAAAAGAGCAGGAATGAACACCAAGGTCATAAAAAGAGCAGGAATGAACACCAAGGTCAGAAAAAGAGCAGGAATGAACACCAAGGTCAGAAAAAGAGCAGGAATGAACACCAAGGTCAGAAAAAGAGCAGGAATGAACACCAAGGTCAGAAAAAGAGCAGGAATGAACACCAAGGTCAGAAAAAGAGCAGGAATGAACACCAAGGTCAGAAAAAGAGCAGGAATGAACACCAAGGTCAGAAAAAGAGCAGGAATGAACACCAAGGTCAGAAAAAGAGCAGGAATGAACACCAAGGTCAGAAAAAGAGCAGGAATGAACACCAAGGTCAGAAAAAGAGCAGGAATGAACACCAAGGTCAGAAAATGAGCAGGAATGAACACCAAGCTCAGAAAAAGAGCAGGAATGAACACCAAGGTCAGAAAAAGAGCAGGAATGAACACCAAGGTCAGAAAAAGATACAAACACTGATTAGAAGAGAAAATATAAACATTGTGAACAAAATATAAAACGCAGAATGTGAAATGAATAAGAAACGTTAAGTGTTTTATATTCAAGAGACAATA
>NW_024734685.1:0-6126 GCF_018991925.1 Homarus americanus | reverse complement strand
CCTGATCAAGTATAACAAAGTCCCCTGATCGAGTATAACAAAGTCCCCTGATCGAGAATAACAAAATCCCCTGATCAAGTATAACAAAGTCCCTGGTCGAGTATAACAAAGGCCCCTCATCGAGTTAAACAAAGCCCCGTAATCGAGTATAACAAAGTCCCCTAATCGAGTATAAAAGAGTCCCTTGAACGATTAAAACAAAGTCCCCTGATCATCAAGTATAACAAAGCCCCCTGATCGTGTATAACAAAGCCCCCTCATCGAGCATAACAAAGTCCCCTGATCAAGTATAACAAAGTCCCCTGAACGAGTATAACAAAGTCCCCTGATCGAGTATAACAAAGTTCCCTCACCGAATATAACAAAGTTCCCTGATCGAGTATAACAAAGCCCCCTCATAGAGTATAACAATGTCTCCTGATCGAGGATAGCAAAATCCCCTGATCGGGTATAACAAAGGCCCCTCATCGAGTATAACAAAGTCCGCTGATCGAGTACAGCAAAGTCACCTGATCGAGCAAAACAAAGTTCCCTAATCAACTATAACAAAGCCCCCTGATCGAGTATAGCAAAGTCCCCTGATAGAGTATAACAAAGTCCCCTGATCGAGTATAACAAAGGCCCCTCATCTAGTTTAACAAAGGCCCATCATCGAGTATAACAAAGTCCCCTGGCCGAGTATAACAAAGGCCCCTCATCAAGTTTAACAAAGGCCCCTCATCGAGTATAACAAAGTCCCCTGGTCCGGGCATTTTGACAAACTCTAATTGAGTATAAGAACCCTGGTCGAGTATAACAAAGTCCCCTGATGGAGTATAACAAAGGCCCCTAATCGAGTATAACAAAGGCCTCTGATCGAGTATAACAACGTGCCTAATCGAGTATAACAAAGTCCGCTGATCGAGTATAACAAAGTCCCCTGATCGAGTATAACAAAATCCCCTGATCGAGTATAACAAAGGCACCTCATCGAGTTTAACAAAGGCCCTCATCGAGTATAACAAAGTCCCCTGGTCGAATATAACAAAGGCCCCTCATCGAGTTTAACAAAGGCCCCTGATCCAGGTTTAACAAGGCCTGATCCAGGTACTCCAACAAGGATCCCCTGGTTGAGTATAAAGCCCCCTCATCAGGTATAACAAGTCCCTATTCAAGTATAACAAAAGTGCCCTGAACGAGTATAACAAATCCTCTGATCAGGTGTAACAAAGTCCCCTCACCAGGTATAACAAGTTCCTGATCAGGCATAAACAAAAGCCCCCCTCATAGGGAGTATAACAATGTCCCCTGATCGAGTATCACAAAGAACCTGGTCGGTATAACAAAGACCCCTGATGGAGTATAACAAAGGGCTAATCCCGAGGTATAAAGGCCCTGATCCCGAGTATAATGTCCGCTGATCGAGTATAACAAAGTCCCCTGATCGAGTATAACAAAATCCCCTGATCGAGTATAACAAAGGCACCTCATCGAGTTTAACAAAGGCCCTCATCGAGTATAACAAAGTCCCCTGGTCGAATATAACAAAGGCCCCTCATCGAGTTTAACAAAGGCCCCTCATTGAGTATAACAAAGTCCCCTGGTCGAGTATAACAAACTCACCTGGTCAGAATTTCTTTCAAAAGTCCCTGATCAGGTATAACAGTCCCTGATCGAGTATAATAAAGGCCCTGATCCAGGTTTAACCAAGGCCCTGATCGGTATAACAAAGTCCCCTGGTCGAGTATAACAAACTCCCTGATCGAGGTATAACAAAGTCCTGATAGAGTATATACAAGTCCTGATCGAGTATAACTATGGCCCCTGATCGAGTTTAACAAAGGCCCCTGATCAAGTGTAACAAAATCCCCTGGTCGAGTATAACAAAGGCCCCTCATCGAGTTTAACAAAGGCCCCTCATCGAGTATAACAAAGTCCCCTGGTCGAGTATATCAAACTCCCCTGGTCGAGTATAACAATATCCCCTGATCGAGTATAACAAAGTCCCCTGATCGAGTATAACAAAGTCCCTTGAACGATTATAACAAAGTCCCCTGATCAAGTAAAACAAAGTCCCCTGAACGAGTATAACAAAGCCCCCCTCATAGAGTATAACAATGTCCCCTGATCGACTATAGAAAGTCCCCAGATAAGGGTATAACAAAGGCCCCTGATCGAGTATAACAAAAACCGCTGATCCAGTATAACAAAGTCCCCTGATCGAGTATAACAAAGAACCCTGGTCGAGTATAACAAAGTCCTATCATGGAGTATAACAAAGGCCCGTGATCGAGTATAACAAAGGCCAGTGATCGAGTATAACAAAGGCCCCTGATCGAGTATAGCAACGTCCCCTGATCGAGTATAACAAAGTCCGCTGATCGAGTATAACAAAGGCCCCTGATCGAGTATAACAAAGTCCCCTGGTCGAGTATAACAAAGGCCCCTCATCGAGTTAAACAAAGGCCCCTCATTGAGTATAACAAAGTCCCCTGGTCGAGTATAAGAAACTCACTTGGTCGAGTATACCAAAGTCCCCTGATCGAGTATAACAAAGTCCCCTGATCGAGTATTACTATGGCCCCTGATCGAGTTTAACAAAGGCCCCTGATCTAGTGTAAGAAAGTCCCCTGGTCAAGTATAACAAAGGTCCCTCATCGAGTTTAACAACGGCCCCTCATCGAGTATAACAAAGTCACCTGGTCGAGTATAACAAACTCCCCTGGTCAAGTATAACAAAGAACCCTGGTTGAGTATAACAAAGTCCCCTGATCAAGTATAACTATGGCCCCTGATCGAGTTTAACAAAGGCCCCTGATCTAGTGTAAGAAAGTCTCCTGATCGAGCATAACAAAATCCGCTGATCGAGTATAACAAAGTCCCCTGATCGAGTATAACTATGGCCCTTGATCGAGTTTAACAAAGGCCCCTGATCGAGTGTAAGAAAGGTCTGTTCGGTATAACAAAAGGTCCCTCATCGGGGCAACAAAGGCCCCTCATCGAGTATAACAAAGTCACCTGGTCGAGTATAACAAACTCCCCTGGTCCAAATATAACAAAAAAACCCTGGTTAAGGTATAACAAAGATCCCCTGATCGGTATAGCAAAAGGCCCTGAGGTAAAGGAATATAAGCAGGCCTCTATCCAGGTATAACAAAGTCTCCTGATCGAGTATAACAAATCCTGATCGAGGCATAACAAAGTCCCTGATCGCGAGTATAACTGCCTGGCCCTGATCAGGTTTGCCGAGCCCTGATCAGTGTAAAAGTCCCTGGTCGGGTATAACAAGGTCCCTCATCAGCAGGTTTAACAAAGGCCCTCATCGGTACCGCAAAGTCCCTGAGGTCGAGGTATAACAAACTCCCTGGTCCAAGTATAACAAAGAACCCTGGTTGAGTATAACAAAGTCCCCTGATCGAGTATAACAAAGGCCCCTAATCGAGTATAACAAAGGCCCCTCATTGAGTATAACAAAGTCTCCTGATCGAATATAACAAAGTCCGCTGATCGAGTATACCAAAGTACCCTGATCGAGTATAACAAAGTCCCCTGATCGAGTATAACAAAGGCCCATGATCAAGTTTAACAAAGGCCCCTGATCGAGTATAGCAAAGTCCCCTGGTCGAGTATAACAAACTCCCCTGGTCGATTATAACAAAGTCCCCTTATCGAGTATAACAAAGTCCCCTGATCGAGTATAACAAAGTCCCCTGAACGATTATAACAAAGTCCCCTGGTCGAGTATAACAAAGGTCCCTCATAGAGTTTAACAAAGGCCCGTCATCGAGTATAACAAATTCTCCTGATCGAGTATAACAAAGTCCGCTGATCGAGTATAACAAAGTCCCCTGATCGAGTATAACAAAGTCCCCTGATCGAGTATAACAAAGGCCCCTCATCAAGTTTAAGAAAGGCCCCAAATAGAGTATAGCAAAGTCCCCTGGTCGAGTATAACAAACTCCCTTGGTCGATTTTAACAAAGTCCCCTGATCGAGTATAACAAAGTTCCCTAATCGAGTATAACAAAGCCCCCTGATCGAGTATAACAAAGTCCCCTGATAGAGTATAACAAAGTCCCCTGATCGAGTATAACAATGGCCCCTGATCGAGTTTAACAAAGGCCCCTAATCGAGTATAACAATGGCCCCTGATCGAGTTTAACAAAGGCCCCTCATCGAGTATAACAAAGTCCCCTGGTCGAGTATATCAAATTCCCCTGGTCGAGTATAACAATATCCCTGATCGAGTATAACAAAGTCCCCTGATCGAGTATAACAACGTCCCCTGAACGATTATAACAAAGGCCCCTGATCAAGTATAACAAAGCCCCCTGATCGTGTATAACAAAGCCCACTCATCGAGTATAACAAAGTCCCCTGATCAAGTATAACAAAGTCCCCTGAACGAGTATAACAAAGCCCCCCTCATAGAGTATAACAATGTCCCCTGATCGAGTATAGAAAGTCCCCTGATCGGGTATAACAAAGGCCCCTGATCGAGTATAACAAAGTCCGCTGATCGAGTATAACAAAGTCCACTGATCGAGTATAACAAAGAACCCTGGTCGAGTATAACAAAGTCCCCTCATGGAGTATAACAAAGGTCCGTGATCGAGTATAACAAAGTCACTTTGAGCAGAGTACTCTTTCGAAGTCCCCTGATTGAGTATAACAAAGTCCCCTGATCGAGTATAACAAAGGCCTCTGATCCGAGGTTTAACAAAGGCCCCTGATCCAGGTAAAACAAGAGTCCCTGGACAGGTATAACCAAAAGGCCCTCATAAAAGGTTAAACAAAAGGCCCCTCATTGAGTATAACAAAGTCCCCTGGTCGAGTAGAACAAACTCACCTGGTCGAGTATACCAAAGTCCCCTCATCGAGTATAACAAAGTCCCCTGATCGAGTATAACTATGGCCCCTGATCGAGTTTAACAAAGGCCTCTGATCTAGTGTAAGAAAGTCCCCTGGTCGAGTATAACAAAGGTCCCTCATCGAGTTTAACAAAGGCCCTCATCGAGTATAACAAAGTCACCTGGTCGAGTATAACAAACTCCCCTGGTCAAGTATAACAAAGAACCCTGGTTGAGTATAACAAAGTCCCCTGATCGAGAATAACAAAGGCCCCTCATCGAGTATAACAAAGGCCCCTCATCGAGTATAACAAAGTCTCCTGATCGAGTATAACAAAATCTGCTGATCGAGTATAACAAAGTCCCCTGATCGAGTATAACTATGGCCCCTGATCGAGTTTAACAAAGGCCCCTGATCGAGTGTAACAAAGTCCTCTGGTCGAGTATAACAAAGGTCCCTCATCGAGTTTAACAAAGGCCCCTAATCGAGTATAACAAAGACCCCTGATCGATTATAACAAAGTCCCCTAGTCAAGTATAACAAACAACCCTGGTTGAGAATAACAAAGTCCCCTGATCGAGTATAACAAAGGCCCCTGATCGAGTATAAAAAAGGCCCCTCATCGAGTATAACAAAGTCTCCTGATCGAGTATAACAAAGCCCGCTGATCGAGTATAACAAAGTCCCCTGATCGAGTATAACAAAGTCCCCTAATCGAGTATAAGAAAGGCCCCTGATCAAGTTTAACATAGGCCCCTGATCGAGTATAGCAAAGTCCCCTGGTCGAGTATAACAAACTCCACTGGTCCATTATAACAAAGTCCCCTTATCGAGTATAACAAAGTCCCCTGATCGAGTATAACAAAGTCCCCTGAACGATTATAACAAAGGCCCCTGATCGAGTATAACAAAGTTCCCTGATCGAGTATAACAAAGCCCCTTGATCGAGTATAACAAAGCCTCCTGATAGAGTATAACAAAGTCCCCTGATCGAGTATAACAAAGGCCCCTGATCGAGTATAACAAAGGCCCCTGATCGAGTATAACAAAGTCCCCTGGTCGAGTATAACAAAGGCCCCTCATCGAGTTTAACAAACGCCCCTCATCGAGTATAACAAAGTCCCCTGGTCGAGTATATCAAACTCCCCTGGTCGCGTATAACAAAGTCCCCTGATCGAGTATAACAAAGTCCCCTGATCGAGTATAACAAAGTCCCTTGAACGATTATAACAAAGGCCACTGATCAAGTATAACAAAGCCCCTGATCGTGTATAACAAAGCCCCCTCATCGAGTATA
>NW_024734684.1:307500-474141 GCF_018991925.1 Homarus americanus | reverse complement strand
CTAGCAGGTCACCTCACTCCCTCCACTAGTAGGTCACCCCACCTCTCCACTAGTAGGTCACCCCGCCTCTACTAGTATGTTACCTCACCTCCACTTGTAGGTCACCCTCACTCCTCTACTAGAAGGTCACCCCTCACCCTCCACTAGTAGGTCACCTCACCCTCCCCTAGCAGGTCACCTCTCTCACTAGTTGTACCCTCCTCTCCACTAGTAGGTCACCCCTCACCCTCCCCCAGGTCACCCTCGTCTCTACCAGTAGTTACCTCACTCTCCACTAGTAGGTCACCTCACCTCCACTAGTAGGTCACCCTCCCTCACTAGTGTACCCTCACCTCCACTAGTAGGTCACCCCTCACTCTCCACTAGTAGGTCACCTCACTCCTCCACTAGTCACCTCACTTCCACTAGAGGTCACCTCCTCCTACTAGTATGTCACCTCACCTCCACTAGTAGGTCACCCCACACCTCCACTAGAAGGTCACCCCACCCCCGAGTCACCCTCCTCTCCACTAGTGGTCACCCTCACCTCCACTAGTGTCACCTCCCTCCCCAGCAGGTCACCCTCACCCTCCACTAGTAGGTCACCCCTCACTCTCCACTAGTAGGTCACCCTCCTCCTTTCTATTAGCAGGCACCCTCACCTCCACTAGTAGGTCACCCTCACACCTCCACTAGTAGGTCACCTCACCTCCACTAGTAGGTCACCCTCACCTCCATAGAGGTCACCCTCCAGTAGGTCACCCTCACTCCTCCACTAGGTCACCCTCACTCCTCCACTGGTCACCCTCACTTACTGTATGTCACCCCTCCACTGAGGTCACCCTCACCCCCGTATGTCCCTCATCCTAAGGTCACCTCACCTCCACTAGTGGTCACCCCCCCATCCCTCACGGTCACCTCACCGTCACCCTCCCTCCACTAGGGTCACCTCACCTCCCTGCAGGTCACCCTCACCTCACTAGTATGTCACCTCACCTCCCCTAACAGGTCGCCTCCACTTAGTAGGTCACCCTCACCCTCCCACTAGTAGGTCACCCTCACCTCCACTAGTAGTCATCCCTCACTATCTCCCACTGTGGTCACCTCACCCTCCACTAGTAGGTCACCCCTCACTCCTCCACTAGTAGTCACCTCACATCTCCACTAGTAGGTCCCCCAACACCTCCACTAGTAGGTCACCCTCACTCCCTCCACTAGTAGTCACCCTCACTATCTCCACTAGTAGGTCACCCTCACCTCCACTAGTTGGTCACCCTCACCCCCTCCACTAGTAGTCACCCCTCACCTCCACTAGTAGGTCACCCCACACCTCCACTAGTAGGTCACCTACACTCTCCACTAGTAGGTCACCCCACACCCTCCACTAGTAGGTCACCCCTCTCTCCACTAGCGTCACCCCACCCCCTCCAGTAGGTCACCCTCACCTCCTCCACTAGTCCGTCATCCCTCACCTCCACTAGTAGGTCACCCCTCACCCTCCACTAGTAGGCCCTCACCCTCCACTAGTAGGTCACCCCCACACCCTCCACTAGTAGGTCACCCTCACCTCCACCAGTCCGTTACTCACCTCCACTGTAGGTCACCTCACCCTCCACTAGTAGGTCTCCTCACCCCTCCACTAGAGGTCACCCTCACTCCTCCACTAGTCCGTCACCTCACCCCTTCCACTATAGGTCACCCTCACCCCCTCCACTAGTAGGTCACCCTCACCCCTCCACTCAGTCCGTCACCACCCTCCACTAGTAGATCACCTCACCTCCACTAGTAGGTCACCTCACTCCTCCACTAGTAGGTCACCCCCTCACCCTCCACTAGTAGGTCACCTCACCCCCTCCACTAGTAGGTCACCTCACCCTCCACTAGTAGGTCACCCCTCACCCCTTCCACGAGTCCGTCATCCTCACCCTCTCCACCACTGGGCCGTCCCTTCTGTTCCCTCTTACTAGTGGGCGCCCCTCCCACTCCCCTCTCCACCTATTCGCCACCCTCCTACTCCCACCCACCAGATGGCGTTCTTCAGGCGCTCCCCCACCCACCAGCTGCCCCCTCCCCACCCCACCACTGGGCCGCCCCTCCTACTCCCCTCTCCGCCAGTGGACCGCCTCCTTTATTCCCTTCCTTCTCCTCTGCACCGACCACCCCCCTCCACTAGTCAGATTTCCTTGTTCTTCCCTCCTTTACATGTCAGCTGCTCTTTCTCCTCCCTCCCTCCACTATTCAGCCACCTCCCTCCAAAGAGGTGCTTCCTTCCGCCTTTCTTCCCTTGGAGGTCCACCCATATCTCCTCCCTCCACTACTTGGCCGCCCTCTCCACTACTTCTGGCCGCCCCTCCTCTCCACTACTTGGCTGCCCTCCTCCACTACTTGGCCGCCCCTCCCTCCACTACTTGACCGCCCCTTCCTCCACTACTTGGCCGCCCCTCCTCCACTACTTAACCGCCCCTTCCTCCACTACTTGGCCGCCCCTCCTCCACTACTTGACCGCCTTTCCTCCACTACTTGGCCCCTCCTCCTCCTCCCACTATTAGACTGACTCTCCCTATCACATTAAGCGTCACATCTCCTCTCTCCACCCCCTACTTCCCTCCCCTCCACCAGCCTCCCCAACACCTACCCTTCACTCGTCGACTGCCCCTCCTCCTCCTTCTACTCCTCCCCACATGACAACCTCTCCTTCTCCTCCCTCCACTACTCTTCTTCCCCACCTACCCTCCATTACTCCCTTCCTCCATCACCTCCCCCCTGGCCATAACTCAGGCTGGTCCCTCCCTGGCCATATTGGACACCGTCTGCAATATCTGACCCATCGCTTACTTCATCTGTTATCTCTCTCTCAGCGTCTCCTTCACTGATTCCCAAATTCACTCCATTATTACAAGAAACCTTTATTTTTATTGTGTCCCAGTTCTTTTTGTGTGTGTGTGTGTGTGTGTGTGTGTGTGTGTTCCTTGCCAAACACACACTCACCCTCACTCCCACATGAAAACATAATATATAGTAGACATAACCTTATCATCAGTCCATAAATCCAGTATTACAGTAACCATTAATCCGGGTAACGTAATACCAAATCCCCATTAATCTCCATTGAGTATGTGCCTTAGTCTCTTACTTATTAAATCCGCTCTGTTTATCCACTCCTCTTGTCTAATATTTCTTTAATTTCCTGAAGATTAGTACCTCAGTAGGGTAGGTTAAGTTATGCTAGTTTAGATAACAGACGGTTATGTTAGGTTAGGTCAATTTAACTTAGGCTAGGTTACGTTTGGATAGGTTAGGCTTGGAAAGATTAGGTCAGATTACCGTGGTTAATCTTAAGATGAACTAAACTGAGGGAGCTAATCTTCAGGTGATATTTCTTGTCTTATGGAACCCTTTATATTATATCATAAATCCCTGTCATATAATCCATCCCGCTTAACTAATAAATCTACTCAATTCGGCCGTTTTTCTTACGTCGTAAATTGAGGATAATTATGCTTTCCTATTACCTCATTAATCAGGGTCATTTACCTCATGGATCTATTAGAGTTTACCTTAATAAATCTACCATCTTCATCAATAATTAGTCTACAGTGACCAATTATCCCGCCTGTAAACGTCTTGCATCTATCATTCTGCATCACCTCAAGGTCAGCTTATTTCAGCTTGTGGCTCGACACTAATGTTTACCTAACCTAACCCCGAGGTAGCGTTAGGGTGTTTAATCATCAGGTGAAATAGGCTGGGGGTGTCTAATGTTCAGGTGATCCATTATTCTCTTAATTCAATACTAAAATACATTTTCTATGAACTGTGTGATGATGACGTCATCGTGCAGCACACACTCAAGATTGACTCAATATATAAACTCATTTTAACTCAGTTTACTCTTCATACAAACTTATACTCGAGTGCGTCAAGATTTACTCATTAAATAAACATACACAACACATACCTTCTTTCTGGTCTCATCACATCAGGTTTATGCACATTCACTCAGCCTGTGAGGAACATGAACTATTTTTATTCTTTTATGTTTCACGTCTTTTTATAGCCCGTCGTGTTTATTCCTCAGACCTTATATGTGTGGACCGTGTGTTCCCTGCCTCGTGAGTCTAGGCATCCCTCCCTCCACTATAAATCCAGTAAGAGGCGTCCCTATAATCCAAGCCGTCAGCTGGGTTGAGAAGCCTTGCTGCCCATAGCTAGGCTGGCCAGTAAACCTTCACAAGAGCAATAACTCTCTATGCCAGGCCGTGGCCCGTGTGCACCTGCCGATATCTTCCCCCACCATCTAATTAAGGCTCACATACCTGTGGTCTTCGTGAGCAATATCTCAATTGGTAGTGTGTTGCGGGGACTGCCTGGCCCAACCAATCACACCATGCCCGTCCGTCATAATTGCTTGTCAGTAACTCCCCGTATGGTTACCAAATATTTACGTTTATTGTTTTTCCCCCTCCAGGCGGGGGAGGTGTCTACGGGTGCAGCGAGGGGGGCCGATGGGGACAGTTAGTTTTATGAGTTTATTATCTTGTTTTCCTGAGCGCAGATCACAGTGAAGGTGAGTGGAACCCGAGAAATAAAGAGAAACATAGTAGTAAATTCACTAGTACTCGTAGTCTTATTATCTGGCCGCCCATGATTGGCCCACGCCTGAGTCCCAAGACCCTCATTAGACACAGTCCAACTGATCATTACCACGGTCCGATCACCTCGTTTAGCGGCATAATCCCTGGACCGCCGGATACCTGCGGCCGCCACCCCCACCAAAGGATTGGCTTAACATGCCCTAATACCTGTAAGATCTAGTTCACTCAGACCCATTAATGTTCCAGGGGACGACTTCTGGCTCCGGGTTAAATTATCGGGGTCGAGAGCTGAGGCCATAACTTTAACATCGTGGATATTAATTCCCGGTCGGCTAGACTCGCTACGTACAGTACGGCGGAGCACCGCTTCTCTGGCCCAGCGTCCTTGTCTGTACTTATTAAATGTTCGCGTAGTGTTGCCAGGGTGCAGCACGGCACGGAGGGCAACATCTATCAGCAAATATAGTGCTCAGCGGAGCTAGTGACATGACCATAAAAACTCAAGAGGTAAAAAATTCCGCCTCAGACAAGATGTCAGTCACACATCATGGTCTCGGTGAAGGGTTGCCAGCGACCCTTTACGCTTAGATTTATTCTTGTCTTTCTCAAAATAATTATCGATTTCTTTTGTTCGTTATGTAAAGACACGTATACAAACATGATGATGTTTTTTAATATTCAAATTCTGCAACTACAAACGTGTTTGTAAAATATAGCAAGTCAAGGAACTGAGCGTCACGAAAGCTATCATTTTGATAGCTGTCTATCATGCGAGTTCTCAATTCTGAATCCTCATTGGCTAATCTCGGGGAACGGCGAGCCAATCACAAGAGTCGTAATTGTCACGTGATTGCAAAGGAATGCAATGATTGATCTTGCTTGCCGTGATGTCATATACCACCCACCAATCAGGGCCCGTCTCCGCTCTTTGTTTCTTTATGCATTTAAATATAATTGAGTGTAGGTGCACCATTTTTGTTTCACAGTTACCAGCGTCTTGAGGCGCGGCAGCGAGTGGCGCGGGACGCCATTGCTGCTCCATCACATGTCGTCGGGTTTTGCTGGTGATTGTTTCTACAAAAATGACTTATTGGACTTACATGTAATTAATGACTCAAAATAAGGACACTATCAGGCTTGGTCTACAAAATATATATTAATAAGTATAATTAACTGGATAAATAATAAGAAGCAGAGTACACATTGTAAACATAACAAAATCAATAGGGCGGGGAAGATCAAGGCAAAACAAGCCAGACTGGAGTGACATTTCTCACTGAGGAAGACGTGTACATTATGCAGCCGCCGCGCAACTCATGCTGACTCCTTAATGGCATCAACTTTCTTGCTTCATCCTGAATAAATCGACGTGACTGAATTATTAAACACTGGTGAGGATCATACTGGTGATAGTCTCAGTGGCACTTCTGGTGAGAATATTAATGGTGTTGGTGATATTAGTAGTGTTGGTGATAGTAGTGTTGGTGATATTAGTAGTGTTGGTGATATTAGTAGTGTTGGTGATATTAGTAGTGTTGGTGATATTAGTAGTGTTGGTGATATTAGTAGTGTTGGTGAAGCTGTATTAATGGGAGGTTATAGTTGTAATAATGGTATGGTAATATGGTAGTGATGGTGGTAGGGTAATGGCGGTGGTATGGTAATAATGATAGACTATGGTGATAGACAGAGTCACTAACGTCTGCTACAGTGAGGTTGTTCATGTACCAACACTGAACATTGTAAGTTGTAGTAGTGGTGACAATAGATGCCGGTGTTGTTGTTATTGTTATTTACGGTGTGTGTGTGTGTGTGTTTATTTATTGTAAAAAGTTCATTCCACTTATACAACTGTTTTGTAGTAAAATTTCCAACACAGAAACTTATATGATACCTTGTTTATTGCCATTGGTTTTAACTCACTATAAGATCAATGCAAACTTAACCTTTACGTACTTACTGTTTTATGTTAATGATGGGGTGGTGGCCGGGAGGAAGTAGCACTCACCTCCTGTACTAGGGTTAGTTTCGTTTGACTGTAAGAGTAAAAAAAAAAACAGTTTCTTCGTTTCATAGTTATTATTCTTTCCACAGGCCTCATAGTGAACACTTCCGTCTACCAAGCGATTAAGAGAAAGTTAAAAGACATAAATGAAGGTAGGGTCTCAGTGTCTCCTCTGGCCGTCTTGTAACTATAAATATAATGAGAAATTGTTTTACTGGTACAGGTGAACTACCTCATATTCTCAACACAGGCATCGGAACCTTGAGGGATAAAGTGCTCTCCACCGACATTTAAAGACCAGTTATGTGGTTAAGGTCCTGCTCATAAATAAAAACAAACAAAAACAATTATTTTATGTAAGACTGTGTCCCCTCAATGACAACTGTGTCCCCACGTCTGTGTCAAAGAATAGGAAAACATAAACGCTCTTATATTTTTCGTCATGTCTCGCCCATCTAAGAAAACGACATCAGATTAGGGGAACCGCAAGGAAAACGAAAATAGATAAAAGTAGGACTTCATGAAAAACGAAAGCAGACAGGGGAAGATATAATAGAAAACTAAGGCAGACGAGTGAGGGAATAAAGTAAGCAACGGTAAAAGAAGGGCCAACTTAGATATGACGGTGAGTGGCAGTAGCAGGTAAAGTGACTAAAAGTAGTTACCAGTGTGAACCTCTCAGTATATTAGCGGTGTTTATGAAATTAAAATAATTTTGCATGTAAGCAATTTACGTCTTTCTTCCCAGATCAAATTTTACAAAGAAATTAAGTTTGTTAAAGGCGGAGAACACTATTAGTAATAGAAAACAAAAACAAAAACTTATGGAACTGTACCAAAATTTCTGGAAATACTATTTGTATGATGATACTAAACACGAAAATGGAAACAATAATACACAGAACCTAACAGAACCAAACCTAACCAACCTAACTTTCGGCATATTTAGCAGAGGGAACTTACTTTGATATCTGATACAAATGAAAGCAATTTTGTTGAAGCGGCAGTGTGTAAATTTGGGCTTTTTGTGGACGTAAGAGTACAATCGGTTGTTGCACTGAAACACACATTTCTTCTTCACTGTTAGTTCTCTGCCGCATTTTAAACACTTGCACGTCCTACCAACTAATCTATGTTGACAGTTGATCTCTCGTTGACAGTCTTCATCATCCACAAGAACAAATAACTTGCGATACGATAAATACAGTAGCAGCCTAGACAAGACGCCTTAACTACGGTGGGGAAATCAAGATGGCTTTCTTGTCTCCCCTTGTGGAAGAACAATAAGTAGCTATAGGAACATACAGTTCACTTATTAACCAATGCTACTGGATATAACTTGGAATTGTATCAAGACCCACGTTATAAGAATCAACTCCAACAATAAGATTCTCATTATTTAAACCTATTGCACTACAAGAAACAAATAAGGGATTTGTGCAGACGATAGACTTATGAATCCGGATAGTGAAGTGTATAAGAAAAAAAAAGACAATCAACCCTACATTTTGGGTAAAAACACTCTGATATGAGGCTCTGCCGTTTATTTACAAGTTAAGCGAGACCGGATTGAGAATTTATTAGTTTAAGAGTGGATTATTTACTGGAAATATATATTTTTTTGTTCGCATATATAGCACGTAGAGACATCATTTTAGTGTCATATGGCAGTTTATCGCCGTGTTTTTACCCCGCAATTTCTCTAATCCCTCATGACCTGCCCACTACAGGTAATTTATGATCGTAGAGGAAAACGAAAAAAAAATTATAATACAATTAAAAATTTGTCGTATTAATTTGAATAGTTAATACCAGTTAATACCATCCAACAAACAACTGTGGGTATCATGAACGAAATCCACCAACTCCTTCTGGTGCTAGCCGTCTGCTCCACTATTACATTAAGTTTCACCACTGTGCATATATATATATATATATATATATATATATATATATATATATATATATATATATATATATATATATATATATATATATATATATATATATATATATATATATATATATATATATATGTGCACACACCCTGTATATATCACCTAGTTAGAGATTACTTTCGAACAATTGAAAAGACAAGGCCTGAAATTCATCCACAGTGCATTGACATTAAGGTCCAGTGGTGCGGCCTTGAGCCTGGGGAGTGAGCCTTAGGGTGGTGTTATCTCAGGTCATGATCACCACCCGTGTCTCGTAAGTCGCGGCCGGTGGAGGAGGGCCGGCGCGCGCCCCGGCCACCTCCTCCATGCATGCTGGGGATTACAGAATTCAACGTTATTATTTATGGTTAAAAATAACACAATTAATATGCATTATATTAACAGACTACTGATCTCTACATACATGTACTTAATATTAACAAACAATTCTATGAAACTTTTCTGTAAATAAACACTTATAAATCTCCTAACAAGAGGTGCATTATACTCAACAGTTGTATGTAATCTTAGACGAGTTGAAAAACATGATACTTGAGCTAGAAATCCTAATTAGTGTCATCAATAGATTAAAAGAAAAGAAATACTGATATTTATACTCTAGGTGAGCAGAACAATAAAATATTCGCAGAAGACTTGTCTAAGGAGCTACGAGACACCCCAGCAACCCATCTCTCACTCACATCGACTATTAAATATCTTAAAACAATGGAAAACAAGTAAGGATATTTTTGTTAGGTGTTAAAGTGAATTAAACACAGACATTTGTGATTAAGGAAGGGGATAAGCAAATACTGGAGGCAGAATAAGAAAGACTTGCTGGGTCAGTACACAATGTAGGAACAAGGAGGAAAATTATGAATAACAATTATAAAAATGATAACGCTATCGAAAATAACGATAACGATAATAATAATAATAATAATAATAATAATAATAATAATAATAATAATAATAATAATAATAATAATAATAATAATAATAAACAAAATAGATATAATAATACAAATAACAATAACATTAATAACTAGCAATAAAATCCACATAACCTAAGCATGAACTTGTCAGTCTTCAATCACTGTATTGTAACTTAGTAATTTGACAAGAGGATAACATTGTAGAAACATAATACCTTCTAGTATGGTGCTATATAAACATTTTATAACATGCTCTTTGTAGCATCTGTAGTATTGTGGTATAGTAAGAAATATATTGTACGGAATATAATATGTGGAATATGTTGTCCAAGGCATAATCATGGAGCATGTTATCCAAGGCATAATATGTGGAGTATGTTGTCCAAGGCATAATGTGTGGAGTATGTTGTCCAAGACATAATGTGTGGAGTTTGTTGTCTGAGATATAATATATGGGACGTATTGTATAGGATATAACGCAAGGAATATATTAGCAAATATATAAACCACGAAGTATAAATCCTCCTAAGATGTCCCCACACACAACGTTTCCGTGACGCCTGCTGGACCACCACTCCACGACCCCCTGACGGAGACACGATGATCCTCCCAATACTGGCCAGATATTTTGTAAAAAATATTGATTATGTGTTAAAGGAATATCCTTCCTTCCTTAGGCTTTAGTAAGCCCCTTTATAATATTTATGCTGTATATAATTGTCACACTTGCCAGATGCTTCTGGTGTCATTGCACAGGGGTACCTAGTGACAGCACTAGGATCCCGCTTCCTCTATCAAGGAATAAACAATTGAAATTGAAATTGAATTGAAGTATAAATATAATGCCATTAGTTCATCATTCAGTACAGGTTAGTTCATCCTATAGACAGAATATAAGATTTGACTTTTTTGAAGAACTTTATTATATGAGAAGGTAAACTGACGGGTGACTCAGCGATATAAGACAGAGTGGTTGTGAACGGGAGAATGTTTGTCAGTAATTGCAAGTAATGTTTACAATGGAGTGCGGTAGTTGAGTGGATACAGTACTTATCTTAAGGGTAGTTTGTTCGATCCCATGGCCCTCTCAGTCCCATACCAGCTCTAAATGGGTTCCTGAATATGAGACCGGTAAAGAAAGTTATGGTGTTATGTCTCCTGTGTGATTCATAATGCTAATTAGATCTTGAGACTATGGAAATCCTTATCAGTTTAACAATACAAAATCGTTTTCACACTTAAATAAGACGACAAAAATACTCCTTTGGGGAATATTGGGAGAGGAGATAAAGAAGAAAAACTCGATTCAACTGGACAGGATTTTTATAAAACATTCAACAAAACCAGAAAAATACAGCCATGGGACTAAGGACTGGTAATACAAGGAGGAAAAACTATATTAAATAAAAGTGATTAAACAACGCAAAATAATAATAAGCATATTTCAAGAGATCTCATTACTATGGTTTCTGTAACGCAAGATATTCATTTGGCAGCTTTTCCTTATGTAACTCACAGACGTCTACAAGAACAAACTGTAACTTATCCAATACTCAAGGAATGCTAGGAACAAGAGGGAGGTTGACTGGTATGTGTGAGCCAACAAGAATGGATGCTTTATATCGTGTAGCACAGACAATTATATAAAGCTGAAATTATACCACATGCAATTTGTCAGGGTTTTAGTCCAGTCTAGACAACAGAAGTGAGAGAGAGAGAGAGAGAGAGTGTGTGTGTGTGTGTGTGTGTGTGTGTGTGTGTGTGTGTGTGTGTGTGTGTGTGTGTGTGTGTGTGTGTGTGTGTGTGTGTGTGTGTGTGTGTGTGTGTGTGTGTGTGTGTGTGTGTGTGTGTGTGTGTGTGTGTGTGTGTGTGTGTGATGTCATGGACAGGTGTTTCCTGCTCCTAACTCTGCCCAGAAAAAACAGGAGGAGGAAGGTAACCTTTTTTTATGTTTTTTTACGAGCCACATAGTAACTCCTCACCCGCACTTTATCGAGCGTCACAGTGGCCCCCCGCTGCTTAATGGCCAACACTCACAAGGTTCCAGACCCAGCCACTGCTTGGCCACCCTTCACCCCTCACCTGCCTCTCCACGCCACTTCTTTTTTTACTCAACTGGAATCTTAAAATCATTACGAACACAAACCATGAGATGAAACTAAACTTTGATATAAGTTTTACCCACACAAATTATAAAGTGTAATTTTTAGACGTGGGAAATCTCAAATATCAGTTGAACCTGTAACAACAAGGTTCAGCTCTCCTGTAGGTATAAGGTCCAAACCCTTAGAAAAGGGAAAGACACAAATAAATCCTTTATCAAAATCTAATGTCAATAAAACAACCCTCAACACTATCCTTTTGGGGGAACACATCATTAACCTATATTTATTAACACAGTTAAATGGCGAGGCATTTTTTCTCGGTAATTTACACCAGATCCAGATAACAGAGTGAAACTGATAACGGTGACAGGAGTGTGTCAGCGGCGAGATGATTACAGGTTACAATATCCGCTTCGACATGGAAAAAAAATAATGTCATTGTTTGATTGAAATGATAAGCAGTGCGATAATTGTAGTAACACATATGATGCATATCTTCAGGTGTGTTTAATGAATAACAAGATGTAATTATCTCATTACAAAGATAAAATACCTGACAATCATTTTGACACTGTCTCGACCGTCCCCCAACACTTGGAGGAGGTGGAGGCTGTGTGGGACGACTCCTCCACACACAGGTAAGACTCGAATTTAACAAGAGTTGATGATCTTCCATTCAAACAAGGAACAACATACAATATGATTTCTGACGTTTGGTCACGTAATAAAATGGAAATATATAACAACTGAATAAGTAAATTAAATTAGTAGCAATAAACACTGACGCGATGGGTTACATTTTATTAATTTTAACATGAGTAAATTTTATGGTGGATAGGTCTTGCGCCTTGCTGGTAATACTGTGTACTAGAGAAACCTTCATGATTTAGGGTGGTAATTCACGAACCAGAAACAGCCACATTTCATTTTCATATTGTTTTCAGTCATTAATACTTGTATGCTCCTTAGGATAACAGTTTCATTATTTTCCTCAAAGTTTTATTTTTCGGTATATGTACAAAATATTTCGTAAATAATTTTTTTAAATAAACAAATATCTGTCATCTTAAGGAAAACATTTAAACTTTAAAAGTAAAACGCTCACCAAGATTGTGGTCATCGTATCTATCAATACCATGATTTTGTCGTGTCAATGGAGTGATCAGGGGCCTGGGATATATGTCCACCTTATTAACACTGTCAATACGGGTTGTTTGGGTACGTTTCAAGAGCTTATTTGTTCAGCAGCCTCAGTCCGTATAGGGCCTTAAAAAGTCATATAACCTGGCGGTCTTAGCTATACATACCGCCGCTCAGAACACCTGTCCAAATTCATCTGAATCGACTAATGTATTCAGTAAATAGATTGCTCATTTTAGATGCTAATTCACTTCTAAAACAGCGAGTGAATGATATGTCTAGTTTTTTGATGCAGATGATATCCCAGTTGCATCATATTCTCTTACATAATAAAAATTTAAAAACATTCACACCTTAATAATGTTCAGTTTAGAAAATTAGTAGTGAGTGAAAATTCCAAATATCTGCAACACTGAATAGGTTGTGAATCTACATCTTAACTATATAGAAGTGGGTCAACGTCATAATTTCTCCTCAAAGCCTTGGGGTGGACGGTGATGATACGTTCTTGTTAACCAGCAAAGAGGAAGTGAAGATATGAGGTGACAAAAACTAATCGGTTCTATTGTTTTATGATATGTCAGGAATACGAAGGTTTGTCGAAAGATCCTAATAGTGATGATATATGAAGATATACGAATTGTGAGCTGGAAGCGGTAGTTCTGGTCTCTTGAACCCACCTGCTCGCTGCTGTGGTCTACAGTTTAACACCTGCGCAGCTTCACAGAGTCTTGTAATTACAGCACAGCAGACCTGTGTAGTGTTTGTGCCTCATTAGTTGCACCAATTTATGACAACAATAATTCATGATCATAGCAACTCGTGACAATACCAAGCACTGACAACAATGTTTCTCGACCACAACAAGTCATAATTAAAACATTTACTGACCACAAAGATTCTTCATCACAACAAATGATAATGATAATAATTAAACACAACTAATTATGACCACAATAAGTCATGATTATAACAAGTCATTATGACAAGAGGTAACGGCCACAACCGGTCATGGATTCACTTAATCTTAACCATAAGTCAAGACAACAACATTCTATTACTATAGTATGTCCCGGCCACAACAGGTTATATTCATATAACTTCCTGACCAAAACAAGTCATGAACACTAATTTAAGACCACTACGAATCAGAATCACATGAATTCATGATTTCAACAACTCATGGTCACAACAGGTCCTGGCCACAAGTCAAGGCAGCAACAGGTCCTGATCACAAGTCAAGGCAAAAACCGGTCCCGGCCACAAGTCAAGGCAGCAACAGGTCCTGGTCACAAGTCAAGGCAGCAACAGGTCCTGATCACAAGTCAAGGCAAAAACCGGTCCCGGCCACAAGTCAAGACCACAACAGGTCCTGGCCGCAAATCATGACCACAACAGGTCCTGGCCACAAGTCAAGGCAACAGCAGGTCCTGGCCACAAATTAAGACCACAACAGGTCCTGGCCACAACTCAAGACCGCAACAGGTCCTGGCCACAAGTCATGACCACAGTCCTATAGCACAACAGTACATAATCTCAACAGGTTATGAAGAGAGAAAGTCATAGTCACAACAGGTCATGAGCACAGCAAGTGTTGACCAGGATAATTCATGATTACACCATGTCTTTGTCGGATGAGTGAGCCAGAGTTACTTGTTATCATCCACCAACTCGGGAGACCAAATCGGTTGGTCTTAACTTCTTGGTGGTAGGAAGTACAATAGTTCTTATATATGCTGCCACTAGTCATTACAGTAATTACACACCAAAATTTTAATCCTTGTTATAATTAATTAATCAATAATTATGTAAAATATGAGAAATTAGACAACCATAATCAACATTTCTTACACGATAAATCTACCATATCATCATTATCCTACAAGTGATACAATACAAATATGGAAGATTACATTTAACAAATTCCCCCTTCTTATCCTCACCTTACCCAGAGGACTAGCGTCAGACTGTAAGCCAACAAATGACCATAGCAGGCCGGGCCACAGACACTACTCCTACCCATCTAAATGACAAAAGCTCTTATATATGCATCTATAGACCTCTTCCTGGTACGGCTCATCTTAATCATGACACGATGTATGATATGCAATTGACCACAAGGCATGACTCAGTAAGCAAGATCGTATTAATATGACTAAGTACACAAGATATACCTGGATTTATATGGAAGCAGTACATGTTAGAAAAGTAAATGGTGAAATTGGACAAAATTTCTCAAGATTGGCGAGATCCAAACAGCCCACACCCCCCCCCCCACACACCCCTGCCCCGCCCCCTTCCCTTTACTTTGGTATTTAAAAAGATGAACTAAATACATAGGATACAACAATAATGCCAATAAGATACATTGAATAAAAAATAATGTGTACAGATAAAAAATCGTAACATTCCTCACTGAAGAGCTGTTTACCTCTCTCCTACACGAGAAGAAGGGACACATGACACGCCATACATCCTCCTAGGGGAAATATATGTATTAAAAAACGACACACCAAAAATAATCGCAAAATACAAGATGTTTTCGGTTAATTACAAATGTTGACCATAACCTGTTCTTAACAGATAATGACTACAACAGGCATTATCTATAACAGGCCATGACCACAAAAGACCATAACTACAACAGGCATTATCTATAACAGGCCATGACCACAAAAGACCATAACTACAACAGGCATTATCTATAACAGGCCATGACCACAAAAGACCATAACTACAACAGGCATTATCTATAACAGGCCATGACCACAAAAGACCATAACTACAACAGGCATTATCTATAACAGGCCATGACCACAAAAGACCATAACTACAACAGGCATTATCTATAACAGGCCATGACCACAAAAAGACCATAACTACAACAGGCATTATCTATAACAGGCCATGACCACAAAAGACCATAACTACAACAGGCATTATCTATAACAGGCCATGACCACAAAAGACCATAACTACAACAGGCATTATCTATAACAGGCTATGACCACAAAAGACCATAACTACAACACGAAATGGTCACAACAGGACGCGGTCACAACAAGTAATAAACTCATCGATCCTGACCTGTACGAGTCGAGGACACTACAGGTCATAAAAACTCATAAGGTAGGTCAAACATTGCGAGCAGTGAACATAGCAAGTCATGTACACTGCAGGTCACGTACACTGCAGTTCATATATACTTCAGATCCTGTACACTGAAAGTCATGTACACTGCAGGTCATGTAAACTGCAGGTCATGTACACTGCAGGTCATGTACACTGAAGGTCATGTACACTGCAGGTCCTGTACACTGAAAGTCATGTGCACTGCAGGTCATGTACACTGCAGATCATGTACACTTCAGGTCATGTACACTGCAGGTCATGTACACAGTGGTTCATCTACACTGCAGGTCATGAAAATTGCAGGTCATGTACATTGCATTCCGTGAAAAGGGCAATTTATGAGAAATACTCGTCATGAACACAGCAGGATGTGAACACGACAAGTAGTGGACAAAAATGTCGTTGACATTACAAGTAGCTGACAATGTGGCTGAGGTACAGTAAGAGTTGTGAACAACACAGGTCCCGAGTACTGCAGGTCATGGACAATACAGGTCACGAGCACTGCAGGTCATGGACAATAGATCCCGAGCACTGCAGGTCATGGACAATACAGGTCCCGAGCACTGCAGGTCATGGACAATACAGGTCACGAGTAATGCAGGTCATGGACAATACAGGTCCCGAGCACTGCAGGTCATGGACAATACAGGTCCCGAGCACTGCAGGTCATGGACAATACAGGTCCCGAGCAATGCAGGTCATGGACAATACAGGTCCTGAGCACTGCAGGTCATGGACAATACAGGTCCCGAGCAATGCAGGTCATGGACAATACAGGTCCCGAGCAATGCAGGTCATGGACAATACAGGTCCCGAGCAATGCAGGTCATGGGCAATACAGGTCCCGAGCAATGCAGGTCATGAACAATACAGGTCCCGGCACGACAGGTCATGGACAATACAGGTCCCGGGCAATGCAGGTCTTGGACAATACAGGTCCCGAGCAATGCAGGTCATGGACAATACAGGTCCCGAGCAATGCAGGTCATGAACACAGGTCCCGAGCACTGCAGGTCATGGACAATACAGGTCCCGAGCACTGCAGGTCATGGACAATACAGGTCCGAGCACTGCAGGTCATGGACAATACAGGTCCCGAGCACTGCAGGTCATGGGCAATAGTCCCGAGCACTGCAGGTCATGAAAATACAGGTCCTGAGCACTGCAGGTCATGGACAATACAGGTCCCGGAGCACTGCAGGTCATGAACAATACAGGTCCCGAGCACTGCAGGTCATGGACAATACAGGTCCGAGCACTGCAGGTCATGGACAACACAGGTCCCGAGCAATGCAGGTCATGGACAATACAGGTCCCGAGCACTGCAGGTCTTGGACAACACAGGTCCCGGAGCACTGCAGGTCATAGACAATACAGGTCCCGAGCACTGCAGGTCATGGACAACACAGGTCCCAGCAATGCAGGTCATAGACAATACAGGTCCCGAGCACTGCAGGTCAGGACAACACAGGTCCCGAGCAATGCAGGTCATGGACAATACAGGTCCCGAGCACTGCAGGTCTTGGACAAACTGGTCGCGAGCACTGCAGGTCATGAACACAGGTCTCGAGCACTGCAGGTCTTGGACAAACAGGTCCCGAGCACTGCAGGTCATGGACAATACAGGTCTCGAGCACTGCAGGTCATGGACAATACAGGTCCTGAACACTGCAGGTCATGGACAATACAGGTCCCGAGCACTGCAGGTCTTGGACAAAACAGGTCCCGGAGCACTGCAGGTCATGGATGTATCCTGAACACTGCAGGTCATGGACAATACAGGTCCTGAGCACTGCAGGTCATGAACAATACAGGTCTCGAGCACTGTAGGTCTTGGACAAAACAGGTCCCGAGCACTGCAGGTCATGGACAATACAGGCTCGAGCACTGCAGGTCTTGGACAAACAGGTTCTGAGCACTGCAGGTCTTGGACAAACAGGTCCCGAGTAATGACAGGTCCTGAACACTGCAGGTCATGGACAGTCTCGAGCACTGCAGGTCCTGGACAAAACAGGTCTCGAGCACTGCAGGTTTTGGGACAAAACAGGTCCCGGAGCACTGCAGGTCATGGACAACACAGGTCCCGAGCACTGCAGGTCATGAACAATACAGGTCCCGAGCACTGCAGGTCATGGACGATACAGGTCCCGAGCACTGCAGGTCATGAACAATACAGGTCCCGAGCACTGCAGGTCATGGACAATACAGGTCCCGAGCACTGCAGGTCATGTACAATACAGGTCCCGAGCACTGCAGGTCATGGACAATACAGGTCACGAGCACTGCAGGTCATGGACAATACAGGTCCTGGAACACTGCAGGTCATGGACAATACAGGTCCTGAGCACTGCAGGTCATGGACAATACAGGTCCCGAGCACTGCAGGTCATGGACAACAGTCACAGCACTGAAGGTCATGGACAATACAGGTCCTGAACACTGCAGGTCATGGACAATACAGGTCCCGAGGCAGGCTGCGTGGACAATACAGGTCCGAGCACTGCAGGTCATGGACAACTACAGGTCCCGAGCACTGCAGGTCATGAACAATACAGGTCCCGAGCACTGCAGGTCATGGACGATACAGGTCCCGAGCACTGCAGGTCATGAACAATACAGGTCACGCACTGCAGGTCGTGGACAATACAGGTCCCGAGCACTGCAGGTCATGTACAATACAGGTCCCGAGCACTGCAGGTCATGGACAATACAGGTACGCGCACTGCAGGTCATGGACAATACAGGTCCTGAACACTGCAGGTCATGGACAATACAGGTCCCGAGCACTGCAGGTCATGGACAATACAGGTCCTGGAGCACTGCAGGTCATGGACAATACAGGTCAGCGGTGGAACAGGTCCTGAACACTGCAGGTCATGGACAATAAGGTCCGAGCACTGCAGGTCATGGACAATACAGGTCCCGAGCACTGCAGGTCATGGACAATACAGGTCCTGAGCACTGCAGGTCATGGACAATACAGGTCCCGAGCAATGCAGGTCATGGACAATACAGGTCCCAAGCACTGCAGGTCATGAACAATACAGGTCACGAGCAATGCAGGTCATGGACAATACTGGTCCCGAGCAATGCAGGTCATGGACAATACAGGTCCGAAGCAATGCAGGTCATGGACAATACAGGTCCCGAGCAATGCAGGTCATGGACAATACAGGTCCCGAGCAATGCAGGTCATGGACAATACAGGTCCCGAGCAATGCAGGTCATGGACAATACAGGTCCCGAGCACTGCAGGTCATGAACAATACAGGTCAGAGCAATGCAGGTCATGGACAATACAGGTCCCGAGCAATGCAGGTCATGGACAATACAGGTCCCGAGCAATGCAGGTCATGGACAATACAGGTCCCGAGCAATGCAGGTCATGGACAATACAGGTCCCGAGCACTGCAGGTCATGGACAATACAGGTCCCGAGCACTGCAGGTCATGGACAATACAGGTCCCTGGCACTGCAGGTCATGAACAATACAGGTCGGCACTGCAGGTCATGGACAATACAGGTCGAGCACTGCAGGTCATGGACAATACAGGTCGAGCACTGCAGGTCATGGACAATACAGGTCCCGAGCACTGCGGGTCATGGACAATACCGGTCCCAAGCACTGCAGGTCATGGACAATACAGGTCCCGAGCAATGCAGGTCATGGACAATACAGGTCCCGAACACTGCAGGTCATGGACAATAGGTTGAGCACTGCAGGTCATGGACAATGGCGCACTGCAGGTCATGGACAATCCGGTCCCGAGCAATGCAGGTCATGAACAATACAGGTCCCGAGCACTGCAGGTCTGGACAAAACAGGTCCCGAGCACTGCAGGTCATAGACAATACAGGTCCCGAGCACTGCAGGTCATGGACAACACAGGTCCCGAGCAATGCAGGTCATGGACAATACAGGTCCCGAGCACTGCAGGTCTTGGACAACACAGGTCCCGAGCACTGCAGGTCATAGACAATACAGGTCCAGGCACTGCAGGTCAGGACAACACAGGTCCCGAGCAATGCAGGTCATAGACAATACAGGTCGAGCACTGCAGGTCATGGACAATACAGGTCCCGAGCAATGCAGGTCATGGACAATACAGGTCTCGAGCACTGCAGGTCTTGGACAAAACTGGTCGCAGCACTGCAGGTCATGAACAATACCGGTCTCGAAGCACTGCAGGTCTTGGACAAAACAGGTCCCGAGCACTGCAGGTCTTGGACAAAACAGGTCCGAGCACGGGTCATGGACAACACGGTCCGAGCACTGCAGGTCATGGACAATACAGGTCCCGGGCACTGCAGGTCATGGACGATACAGGTCCCGAGCACTGCAGGTCATGAACAATACAGGTCCCGGGACTGTGGTTGAGTCAGGTGAGGTCAGTGTACAATACAGGTCCCGAGCACTGCAGGTCATGGACAATACAGGTCACGTGCACTGCAGGTCATGGACAATAGGTCCTGAACACTGCAGGTCATGGACAATACAGGTCCAGCACTGGGTCATGGACAATACAGGTCCCAGGCACTGCAGGTCATGGACAATACGGGTCACGAGCACTGCAGGTCATGGACAATACAGGTCCTGAACACTGCAGGTCATGGACAATACAGGTACCGAGCACTGCAGGTCGGGACAATACAGGTCATGTGCAGGTCATGGACACAGGTCCGGCCTGCAGGTCATGAACAATACAGGTCGAGCACTGCAGGTCATGGACAATACAGGTCGAGCACTGCAGGTCATGGACAATACAGGTCCGAGCACTGCAGGTCATGGACAATACAGGTCGAGCACTGCAGGTCATGGACTATACAGGTCCCGAGCACTGCAGGTCATGAACAATACAGGTCCGAGCACTGCAGGTCATGGACGATACAGGTCCGAGCACTGCAGGTCATGAACAATACAGGTCCAGGCACTGCAGGTCATGGACAATACAGGTCCCGGGCACTGCAGGTCATGTACAATACAGGTCCCGAGCACTGCAGGTCATGGACAATACAGGTCCCGAGCACTGCAGGTCATGGAAGGTCCCGAACACCAGGTAACAATACAGGTCGAGCACTGCAGGTCATGGACAATACAGGTCCCGAGCACTGCAGGTCATGGACAATACAGGTCCCGAGCACTGCAGGTCATGGACAATACAGGTCCTGAACACTGCAGGTCATGGACAATACAGGTCCCGAGCACTGCAGGTCATGGACAATACAGGTCCCGACACTGCAGGTCATGGACAATACAGGTCCCGAGCACTGCAGGTCATGGACAATGGGTCCCAAGTACTGCAGGTCATGGACAATACAGGTCACGAGCACTGCAGGTCATGGACAATACAGGTCCCGAGTACTGCAAGTCATGGACAATACAGGTCCCGAGCACTGCAGGTCATGGACAATACAGGTCCCGAGCACTGCAGGTCATGGACAATACAGGTCCCGAGCACTGCAGGTCATGGACAATACAGGTCCCGAGCACTGCAGGTCATGGACAATACAGGTCCTGAGCAATGCAGGTCAAGAACAATACAGGTCCTGAGCACTGCAGGTCATGGACAATACAGGTCCTGGAGCACTGCAGGTCATGGACAATACAGGTCCTGAGCAATGCAGGTCATGAACAATACAGGTCCCCGGAGCACTGCAGGTCATGGGCAATACAGGTCCTGAGCAATGCAGGTCATGAACAACAAGGTTCCTGGCACGACAGGGGCAAGGACAATACAGGCCTCGGGCACTGGCGGTCTTGGACAACACAGGTCCTGAGCACTGCAGGTCATGGACAATACAGGTCCCTGAGCACTGCAGGTCATGAACAATACAGGTCCCGGAGCACTGCAGGCCGCGGACAATACAGTCCTGAGCACTGCAGGTCATGGACAATACAGGTCCTGAGCAATGCAGGCTGCGAACAATACAGGTCCCGAGCACTGCAGGTCATGGGCAATACAGGTCCCGAGCACTGCAGGCCTAACAATACAGGTCCCGAGCAATGCAGGTCATGGGCAATATTACAGGTGCCGAGCAGCAATGCAGGTCATGGGCAATACAGGAAAAGGAGCAATGCAGGCTGCGGCACAGCAGGTGCCGAGCAATGCAGGTCATGGATAACACAGGTCCCGGAGCAATGCAGGTCATGGGCAATACAGGTGCCAAGCACTGCAGGTCATGTGGACAATACCGACAGGTCCCGAGCACTGCAGGTCATGGACAATACAGGTCCTGAACACTGCAGGTCATGGACAATACAGGTCTCGAGCACTGCAGGTCATGGACAATACAGGTCCCGAGCACTGCAGGTCATGGACAATACAGGTGCAGGTCATGGACAATACAGGTCCCGAGCACTGCAGGTCATGGACAATACAGGTCCTGAACACTGCAGGTCATGGACAATACAGGTCCTGAACACTGCAGGTCATGGACAATACAGGTCCTGAACACTGCAGGTCATGGACAATACAGGTCCTGAACACTGCAGGTCATGGACAAAACAGGTCATGAACACTGCAGGTTGTGGACACTGATGGTCTTAATCATTGCAGGTCGGCAACAAAGGCCATGAACACTGTAGGTCGTGTACACTGCAGGTCGTCAACACTGCACGTCATAAACACTGCGGGTCGTAGACACTGCAGGCCGCACAAATTGCAGGCCGTTCGCAATAAAAGTAATGAAGACTGCAATTCGCAAACACTGCACGTCTTGGACAATACTGGTCCCGAGCACTACAGGCCGTGGACAATGCAGGTCGTGAAAGCTGCAGGTTATGACCACTACTGGTGGTGAAGGCAGGGTCATGGGCTATTAATACATTTATTGTTATAAGAGTAGCAACATAGTTAAGCTCTGGTGCGGCAGGATAATCTCACCTGCATATGAGATCGGGTTCATATCAAGCCATTTTCTGATTGGTTCATCGAAAACAATCCACTTTGCTATTGGCCAGCGTAATGTACACATTTACTCTGATAGGCTGTTGCAGCGTGAACTATGACTCTCATTGGTCGATCCCACGTCAACAATTACTATGATCAGTTGGCGGCGGTGGCTATCAATCACCGCTTGGCTACAGGTTCCGCCCCGGTCTCCACAATTACGCCCGGTTAAGAATATGGACTTGATCTGGCGAGGTTTCCAAATATGAGAGTTTATCATGGCCGGGAGAGCGTGTTTGCATATTTCCCCTGCCATGATTAATGAGGCCCAGAGCCCCTGCCTGACCTTGGCTGGGGCGCCGCTCTTTACTGCTCCCCTCCTCATTATATTGCACTCGCTAAACTACAATTTGTGGTCGTTTTATATCATATTGTCTTCGCTAAACTGTACTGTACTGTGTTACATTATACGCTAAACTGTACTATACTGTGTTACATTATACGCTAAACTGCACTGTATCGTGTTACATTATAATTATGTTGTACTGCACTATACTGTGTTGCATTATCAGATATTTGCTAAACTGCACTATACCGTGTTACATTATATGCTATACTGCACTATACTGTGTTACATTATACGCTAAACTGTACTGTGTTACATTATACGCTAAACTGTACTGTACTGTGTTACATTATACGCTAAATTGCACTGTACCGTGTTACAGTATATTTATGTTGTACTGCACTATTCTGTGTTACATTATCAGATATTTGCTAAACTGCACTATACCGGGTTACATTATTTGTCATACTGCACTATACTGCGTTACATTGTGCGCTAAACTACCCTATACTGTGTTACATCATACGCTAAACTGCACTATGCTGTACTACATTACAGGGTATTCATTACACTGTAGAATAATATTGGTATATTACATTATCTTCACTAACTCACAAGACGTATACAGTTTGCAACATTCGCTTCTCGCTATATTACAAGACGCTCTCTGTCCTTATTACACTGTATTAGCTACACCAAAGAGAGATTAATGTCCTCATGAGTCGATTTCATATAACACTGTATTAAGGATCGCAAGAAGGAAAACAACTAGAGTTAATTATTCAGGAGAGAAATAAAAACATAAAAGTATGGATTTTGTCTCACCGTCAAACAAACATGCAGTGAGATACATGAAAAAGCGATACCTGGCAACACACTGTCCACCATACTGAATCAAACTGTTGTGTGGTATTGTGGTGTGTTAATGTGTTAGTGTGGTAATATGGTAGTGTGGTAGTGTGGTAGTGTGGTATAGTGTATTAGTGTGGTATAGTTTATTAGTGTATTATAGTGTATTACTGTGGTGGTGTGTTAATGTAGTAGTGCTGTAGTGTGGTGGTGTGTTAGTGTGGAAATATTGTAGTGTTGTAGTGTGGTAGTGTGGTAGTGTATTAGTGTGGTATAGTGTGTTAGTGTGGTATAGTGTGTTAGTGTGGTGGTGTGTTAATGTGGTGGTGTGTTAATGTAGTAGTGTGGTAGTGTGTTAGTGTGTTAGTGTGGTAGTGTGGTAGTGTGGTAGTGTGTTAGTGTGGTAGTGTGTTAGTGTGGTAGTGTGGTAGTGTGGTAGTGTGTTAGTGTGGTAGTGTGGAACAGTGGCCTCCTGTCTACTCAGCAGTAATTTGGTGCCTGGATGTTAATGGATTGGCGGATCGTGTTCCAAGGTAATGCTAAACCGATGCAGTTGGCGAGTTGTCCGGTCTTTCGGGGTTAATCTTTGACACTGGGTCATACAGCTCGCTAACTCAGGGTGTTATGTTGGTGAAGCATGGTGAAACGTAACTTAGCGTTGTGATTATATGGTAGCGTGGATGTGTGGTAGTGTGGCTTTGGGGTAGTGTGGCTTTGTGGCAGTGTGGTGTGTGACTGTGGGATAATTATTATGGTAGTATGGGTTTTTTGCTTACTACTAACAGGGGTGTAATTAATAGGGACTGATATATCCAGCCAAGGGGGAATGTCATTAATGGGTTCGTCTGGGGGTGATTGGGACATTCAGTTTCAAGAGATCTGAAACACTTTTATGAAGCCACGCCCCAAAGAGAGTCTTTTGTGGAAGGTTAGAGAGATAGTCGGGATTACTTAGATAGAACATCAACTCCGTTTGAGCTGTAGTTTGGGGACCATTGTTCTTCAAAAGTTTGACACAAAACATGGTACTAAGTAGAGTTATCCTCTCAGATAGGGAGGACAGCCCGAGCTCTTTCCTCATGTTTACAATTTTGGTTGATTTTGGGCATCCTAGAATGATGCGCATGGCTTCATTTTGTACTACCTCAAGGCTGTTTAGTTGTTTAGAAGGAATAGTTACAAGATGGAGAGCATGTTAATCAAATACAGATCGAATGAAGAGAAGATAAAAAGTACGAGCATAGGTGATGTTAATTCTATAGCCCTTGCTAACAAGGATTCTGAGAGGTTTAATGAGCTGCAATAGTTTGGCACGAAGGTTGCCGACGAAGTTTGCATCATTCACATTAACTCCAATATATCTATAAGAGCTACACAGTTCCAAGGGCATGCTGTTACTGTTAAAGTTAAGAGGCAGAGGGTGAGCAGGACGAGGATTGAGGACCCTAGTCTTGTCAACAGGTATTATGAGACCACATTCAACAGTCCTCCGAGCAAATACATCCAGCAAGGCTTGGAGCCTGAGCTTGGTCTGTGTCATAATGCAGATATCATCAGCATAACATATTACAGCCTCGTTCGACTGAATTGGAATGTCAGCAATGAGCTTGTGTATCAGTATATTAAAGAGCATAGGACTTAACACTCCTCCTTGAGGCATGCCAAGCTCAAATGCTCTCATTCTGGTACCTTTGACTCCCCTAAACAGAACACTGGCATACCTGTTGGAAGGATAACCCCTTATCCATGTCAGGAGGTTCCCTTGGATGCCAAAATTAGCTAGTTGCTCAAGTATATCTCTCTTTAAGGCTTATTTAAAGTCTGTGAAGGCTGTTTGTGTCTTATATTTTGAGTGAACAAGATATTTTGCAAAGCATGTCTGTGTGCTGTGCCCAGGCATGAACCCATACAGATTAGGGGCCAGTTTGTCTTTGACTTGAGACATGACAGTTGAGAACAACTCTTTCAAGGACTTTACACATACAGGATGTGAGTGAAATGGGCCTGAAGTTTGGAGAGTTAGCTTTAGGGATTGGTACTAGAAACTATTAACAGTCACATAGAGAGTATTAAATCAAGTGAATGTTATGCTTTTACTGGTGGTTTTGTGCAGACAAAAACAGGTAGAACAGGTTGTGCATTTGTAAAAAATAAAGAAAAGGAGATGATAGTGTCAAACATGCAAGGGCTGAACAACTGGGCCAGCACAACACACACTAAACTAATGGGAATCTACTTAGCTACAAACTACCTTAAAGAAAATGGAGGTGGGGTGATATTTTCTGGCTCTCAAAGTGCTTTGAAATCAATGAACAGTTCGTCAGGTTCTATGTCTAAAGTTGATTGTGATATTAAAAGAAATGTGGTAACTGATAATGAGAACAACTTTCGTATTGAATTTGTGTGGATTCCGTCCCACGTTGGAATTAAATATCATGACCGTGCTGATAGACTCGCTAATGAGGCATGCAAGAAAGAAAATGTTGACCGTAACCTTGGCCTGTCCAATGCTGTACTTAAAAACATTCAAGTCAAAATGCAAAGAAACCTGGTAGTTGTAGCATCAGTAAATATGACAAATTTTGTGACAAGAGGTACCGGTATGACCAGCATAAGGACAGAACCAGACAATGTGATGTAGTCGTGGCCAGAATTAGGCTAGAATACAAACACATCTGGCAAGTTAGTGATGCTGCACCCATACCGGAACACTCAGCATGTAAACTTTGTGATAAACCTTTAAAGCATACACTTGAACACTATATTATTGAATGTGACACTGTCAAAGACTTCAGGCCACCTGGCTTATTGTTTCATGAACTTGGTAATTATTACATTGAATCAGGAGTGCTTGAGGACATTTTTGCTGTTTATCCAAAATTTGCTAGCCCACACTGATTAGTCTTCAATTAGAATATGACTTCTAATGTATATGAACCTCTGTCCTACGTGGCATTGAACAGTGATATCACCCACATGACTCTGACCTACTGTAATGTATATATACTGTTAATGAATATGATCTATTTCTTTGTGTATGAACCTCTGTCCTGCGTGGCAGTGAGAAGTGATAGCACCCTCAGTGTCAAGACCTGACTGAATTACTCAGAATAGGCAAACTGTACTACAAGCTTTGTCAATATATTTGTTATCCGTTAATTAAAAGTGTGGGTTTTGTCGTCGTCTTCCTTTATTCCATCATAGCCTGCCTGCCTGCCTGCCTGCCTGCCTGCCTGCCTGCCTGCCTGCCTTCCTTCCTTCCTTCCTTCGTTCCTTCCATGTTTCATCCCTCAGCCGGTCAATTCCTCTCAGAATATTTTCAATCCAATCCTGTTTCATTCTTATTGTGGCCTCCATTAGGGTTTCCAGCTTTCAGGATTTTTTTTTTTTAGACTCGTATCTTTCCTTTCCTCGGAGTAGTGTTGGCAATGGTGGGGTGGGAGTCAAACTTTTTTTACCTCTCTCTTTCAAAAGGAAGACGTCGTGAAAATAACCCGGTTCACTTACTGCAGCTGGCGGCAGAGTCATATGAAAATGGGCCCCGTAGGCCTGTCAGTTCGTTAGAGGCAGAGCGGATACAACACACATTTAACTAAGTCACGTCATACGTCTGCACGAAAAGAGGCAGTAAGGTTGGCGCTGCACTCCTCTACCATCACTTTGCCCACGAACCAGCGAACGTAAGGACAGGAGGTGAGCCATGTATCCACTCGACCACTGCACCCCCTTTTAAGGAACCATATAAACTGTGTTGTTAGGAGCCTCATGGTTGCCATCCCTCAATTAATTCGGGCACATTCGTTACCTGTCATTAATGCTAAATTAAATATAAAATAATATGTAAATTATTATATACTTTGTTATTATTTCACCAGGTAAATATATTCTTATTTCAATTGTCACTTGTGGTGTGTGTGTGTGTGTGTGTGTGTGTGTGGTTTAGATACCTCTGTTATGAGATTTTATTTAAAATTGACATAAGTTTCAGTAAGAACAGAAAGAACAACAATTATCTCAGTACTCCGAGAAACTAATTTGCTTTTTTTCTCTTAGCTTTTAACTTTTTTCTAAATTGTTTCATCTATATTGTATAAAGTTTGGCGCACACACTTTATCCACTTCGTGTACGATAAGGCAAGGGGTACACAATCATGGAGAGAACATACATGTTCAACAGTGACAAAGAAGCAACAGCCAAAGGAGTTGTTCAACATACACGAGATATGTTAATTAACATAAAAATCAAACCGACCAACAGACAGACCTTGACCTCAACATTTTTTCTCCAACACAGCCACCAACATGGCGTCTCTGACAGGCCAACATTCCCGACATTTCCACTACAAACAAACCCAAACTGAAGCAGCAGGCCAGCCACAAAAGGAGGCAGCATTCCACCAGAGAGTTAACAAGCAGTTCACATCGTCGTAACAACGCCATCGGACAGCAGCAGTACGGGCGAGCCCTCAGCCCTGCCCGCACGCCACATACCTACCAACTCACCCACCTTGTAATGCCCGAGGAAAAAATTGATTTACATATATAAATATCGTGCTTTTAACTCTGTCCATCCTTCATTTAGATCTTAAACCTCAATGAAATTTTGTTTTAATGATAAGTTTTATTCATTAATTATAGTTTATGCTTACTTATCAAGTTTTAAGAAGAAGAATACTTCAGATGATGGTCACTGGCTCTCGACATTGGCGGTGCTGCAGCGATCCATGCCTGTTGAATATGCAATGGAGTGGGCGTTCTGGTCCGCCCACTAAGATACTATAACGCCCACAAGCTGAGAGGGGTCTTGGCTGGGGAGGAGTATATGAGTTAAATTAGGGGAGGGAGCAAGGTAAGCGGCAGCTGAGGTAAAGTAGGATGGTGGGTGGGTAAGGTAAAGTAAGACTCGCCCGCACATGAAGGTAAGGAAGGGTAAAGATAGATCTTGCCTTACCTCTGTTTATGTCTTGTTATTAATTGTTTTACCTGATATTAAATAATGATGAACATATATACACACAAGATATATGACATGGGAAGGTTTGTTAACTTGTTATTGAAGAGTTGAAGGTAACCCACAACAAAAGGTTAAGAATGAGGTTGACTCACAATGGTAACCATCACAATATTGAGCAATAAACACACACACACACACGCACACACACACACACACACCTCTAAGCAACAATAAAATCAAAAACAAGCAAACAAACAAAACTATCGTCCCCTGCAGGTAAACATGTCTTGAGAGAATAAACTGCGCTTGTTTATATTTTGCGAGAGTGTTTGTGAGTGAATATGACGTGTGTTTGTTGGAGGTCATACACATTTGCATATGTGTATGATTACGTGGGAACGGGTCTGAGTATGTATATTTGTAGTGTGTGTGTGTGTGTGTGTGTGTGTGTGTGTGTGTGTGGTTGTCAGCGTTGTATAGGAAGAACTATAAGAGCTAGGATCTTCATATTTAACACGATTACTCCTCCTGAAGGTGACAAGATCATGTTCCGACATAAAAATCGCTGACCCAATTAAAATTAAAATATTGATAGAAAATTATTGTATAATTTTTATGGTTCTTAGATTATTCAACACAGATGATTAACTCCTTCGCGGTGCCGCCTCCATTATCTGACGATGAATCTCGGTGAAAAAAAATCCCACGTGGCGGAAAGATATTTTAGCCAGGATAGAACGCTTGTCTCTGTAAAAAGCTAAACTATTATGAAGACAAAACTCAGGTAGCAGTAAGGTAAGCAGACAAAGGTAAAAAGTGGGAAGAAAGAGATTGACTCACGGGAAGAAATGGAGTAGGTAAGACACGGTCATAAAAGGGCGAGGTAAGGTAGGGAGGCTCAGTTCATTGCCAGGTTATGAAGAAGTATCCATATGAGTTTAAATATAAGGAAGGTGACACATCACTGTTAGGAACGACTGAGGAAGATAAATTAGATGTATATAAGGTCCCATGTAGAGCTCGTACAGGAGGACAAGTTGAATTAAAACAAAGATGGTCAAAACAAAAAGAGACGTATTCGGGATAGAAAGGGGGGGGGGGCTCTCTGTAGCCTGGCAGGTAATTAAAAGTTACAGGTAAAGGTAAGTGAGCTGGGGTAAAAGGTAAAAGTGATGTAGCAGTGACGGGGAGGAGGTAATGGATGCTGGGTTAGGGAAGTGGGGGTGGGGGCGGGGTAGGCGTGCCCACCACACACCACGGCCGCCCTCACCAACCTTCTCCACCTATCCCATACACTATAATTCAGCCGACTGTGATGAATTCTCATGAATAAGCAACAGTTTGTAAGCACAAGAAGATGATGCAAATTTTTCGCAAAATGGTCTGAGATATCACCCAGCTGTAAATACAATCGCGAGGTTTTGGTTTAAGTACATGAATAAATTATATATATATATATATATATATATATATATATATATATATATATATATATATATATATATATATATATATATATATATATATATATATATATATATATATATATGCTAATAACCACAAAGAAACAAGAAAACACGAAGTTCCCAAGCGCTGTCTTGTAAAGCGCTTGGGAACTTCGTGTTTTCTTGTTTCTTTGTGGTTACCAGCATATACATGGATCACGCGCACCTGCAGTGATTTATTTGCATATATGTGTATGTAACACGGATTATAAATACGAAAGGAAGGACCAACTTATAGGCAACAAGAATGATAGTATTATGTGAGGTGAATAGGAAGCACAGGAGAAGAAAAACAAAAAACAAGAGATGTGGAAGTAAAGAAAGTGTCGGTCGGGGGAGGGAAGGGTGACGGTCCGATTAGGTGTTACACAAACTGAGTGAGTGGGAGGTGAAGGGTTGGTAAGAAGAGCTGATAATTTATAGGTGGATGGTAGGAGGAAGAGGGGAAGAGATACACAAGAGGTGAGAAAGATGGGTGACTGATACACTAGAGGTGAGAGAGATGGGTGAGAGATACACTAGAGGTGAGAAAGATGGGTGAGAGATACACTAGTGGTGAGAGAGATGGGTGACTGATACACTAGTGGTGAGAGAGATGGGTGACTGATACACTAGAGGTGAGAGAGATGGGTGACAGATACACTAGAGGTGAGAGAGATGGGTGAGAGATACACTAGAGGTGAGAGAGATGGGTGAGAGATACACTAGAGGTGAGAGAGGGTGAGGAGAATGGGTGAGAGATACACAGAGGTGAGAGAGATGGGTGAGAGATGCACTAGAGGTGAGAGAGATGGGTGACTGATACACTAGAGGTGAGAGAGATGGGTGACAGATACACTAGTGGTGAGAGAGATGGGTGAGAGATACACTAGAGGTGAGAGAGATGGGTGAGAGATACACTAGAGGTGAGAGAGATGGGTGAGAGATACACTAGAGGTGAGAGAGATGGGTGAGAGATACACTAGTGGTGAGAGAGATGGGTGAGAGATACACTAGAGGTGAGAGAGATGGGTGACTGATACACTAGTGGTGAGAGAGATGGGTGACAGATACACTAGTGGTGAGAGAGATGGGTGAGAGATACACTAGTGGTGAGAGAGATGGGTGAGAGATACACTAGAGGTGAGAGAGATGGACACTCAGGACTAGGTTAGGTTAGGTTAGGTTGGAAAAAATGGTCCATGTAGCAAAAGGACCTTAGTACAACACTTCATACAGCGACAATATATATATACCACAATGCATTAAAAAAATATATAAAGAATTATCACTACACTGCATTAACTCCTATCTAGTACTGTATATACTTGACATAGCTCATCAGGACAGAACAAGAAACGATTGTGTGATGTCAGACTAATGTAAGAAAAACTACAAATAGAATAAAACATAGAAATGATATTGGGGAGGCCACACTTTAAAGACAATTGGAATTATATTGGACTAGTAAGATATTAAACAGAATTTTCAGGTTGTAGGGGTAAGTTTTTTTTTTTTTTTTAATATATGGTGGGCAAGAGAAGGTAAACATAATAGTGTGGTCTCTGCATAGTAACATGACTGACACGAGAAAACATCTACTGTATAATAAAAGCCATAGGTTTACTTAGTACACAATGAGGGAAGTTAGATAATAAATCATAACATAGTTCAAAACAAGCAATAGGTGATTCCTCTGCATTTAGATAATTGTAAAGCCTGTAGGTGGTTGGAAAAATGTGAGAGGGAAGAAGATCCAGAAACGAGGAATGCTAGGAATGAAGGAGGCGAATTGAAATGACGTTCGACTTTGGGGAACATGCCAGATCAGGGGTGACATGATACCATATGACAATCTGTGACTAGGATTGAAAGGATGATGTATTGCATGTCTTTAGCAGATTGACCACCGAAAAGGCTATTGGAAAAAAAAACAAGATTGAAGAGGGATTATTTGATCTGAAGAAGACGTACAGAGAGGTTAAGTGATAGGTCGTATATGAGATAAATTACATTTATGTGTGAGGGCGGATATGGCTGCTGAAAATGGTTAAACGTTGTACAAAAGTATAATTGAACCCCCCCAAAAAGTACACAAAGTCTTCTGGGTGCATTTTTTATTGTGTCTGAAATGTGATAACTCTAATGGATGTTATTAGTTATGGTAAAATCAAGAATATTAACATAGAAGGAGATCCTACTATATGTTAATGAGAAATGGAAATAATCTTACTTGCAAAATAGTGTAAGATTCTGTATTGGTATTTTTGTCCCATCGAACTATGAACTTCAGATAGATACCCAATGCAGTTACAGTACTTCAACGATACACTGAGATATTTCACAAGTAATGTAGGATGAACCTTTGTGCCGAGCGTCTAATGCCAGAGTTTTCAACCGTTTTCGAAATTTTGCGAGTAAAAAGCAAGATTCATCAGTTTTTGAGTAGTTGTTTACTCACGACAGAATACCGTGACTTTGGAGTAAATAGTGAAAGATGTTCCGTTTGGGACTAAGCAGAGTGAACGTCACTGCACTCGGCCGCCTTCACTTCCCCATCGGTAAAGTTATGTACTCATTCACAGCTGGGTTGGGTGAAGGTCCTCCGGGTACGAACCAGCCACCCATCGGACAGGAGACGAGCACAACCCACACGACAACCACATTCCTTTAGAGTAAATGATAATTAAGGTAAATAGGTTAGAGGAACAGGAGCAAGATCAGGTACACATTTTCTGAGGGTAAGAATTGGGATACTAGCAGGTCCTGGAGCTTTGTTTAGTTCAAGACTAGAGAGAGAATGAAATAAATTTGACGGGCGTAAGAGTTAGGTTGTTGTAGGGTATGAGAAAAATCCGGTGCAGGTACTGGGGGTGGAGAGGGAAGGGGAGACTGTACTGTACTACCCCGATCAAGAGTTGAAGTTTGGGGTGCAGTGGTTGTTATGAGACAAGAACGACTGAGAGTAACTTAGTGAGGTTTAAGGAAGATGGTGTAAAACGACTTGACTAATGACGTAAGAAACATACACTATGTGGATTCAGAGAAAAATCTTACAATTTGGTCGGGAGTAAATATTGTCTTGAGTTAGTAATGGTATTTTTAGTGTGATTATGAGGAGCAATTGGCTCTATACTGTAAATTTATTCCAGTGACATGTTCTCTGTCTCCATGAAGCTTGTAGCTCTTCATTTATCCTCTGGTAAGAAAAGTTGAACCAAATAGGTGATTCAGATGTCATTCAAAGTTGAGAAGTCTATGAAAGGTTGTCAACAGAAGTGAATGATCTGTGTTGAAATTTTGGTGAGATGGGAGAAAAATCCACGCAAACTATATCGGTCAACCTTGTAATATTGCCGGATAGTGGGTTCCTTGGAAGCTTGTAGGTGCTCGGTCTACATGGATAAGACAAACCAAGAAAAAATAACATTGATTGTTTTGTTTGTGGTGAAATGGTGAAAGAATGTGGAGTCATAAGCACTATGGCACATGGTGAGACTATAATGACTTTTACCTCACCCTGTATCTTATTCATAACGTTTCTATTTTTTCCTGTTCAGTGCTGCAAAAATAAAAATGCTGCAGAATATTGTCATATACAGTTAGTACTATTGTATGGGTCAGAAGCGTCGACGTTCTTAGCTGATGCAGAATCTAGAAGGTTAAGGGCCTTAGAAGTTATAAGACGGACTGGTACAACGAGATAAATACTCGAGAGTCGCATACCAAGAAAAATGAGATGCGTTGGCCTTATAATTAGGTATGAGGGGATAATGGTAGAGATATTAATGGATAAAATTAAGGGGAGGAGAGCCAGGGGAAGGTAGAGACTAGGATATATGAATGAAATTAAAAGCCGTGTCCCAGGAGACATGAACAATTTGGGAGAGTTAGTGAGGACAGTCTGAGAAAGTCTTGAGTTGCTAGCTATGGTCGGCAACCCTAAAAACCTGAGGATTGTATCTTGATCGATTGGTAATTAAATATATTAACAACTGCCTATATTTAAATTTATATTATTGTAGTTTTTTGTTTCTTCAATACTTCATTCACCTCTTTAGGTTTGCTCGGATAGATAAGGAATGGTTGCTTTCACGTAGGTCTTTAAAGCTTTGTCGGTACTCAGTGAGGAGGAAACTGTATTACGTTAGGACTTAACGAGGATATGTCCAGAGTCCCTGGATTATATACACAACCTCGTGTACCGGAGACACCTGGGTGGTGCAGCCAACACCTACAGGGGCTCTACACACACCTGATCTGTCCTTTATATAAAACACTATTATTCCCAGGTAGTGAAGCAATCATTCACACACCCAGGTAGTGAAGCAACCATTCACACACCCAGGTAGTGAAGCAACCATTCACACACCCAGGTAGTGAAGCAACCATTCACACACCCAGGTAGTGAAGCAACCATTGACACACTCACGCCGCCAGGAAAGTGAGGAAGCAACAGACAGTATTTAAGGAAGATATTAAAACTCGTGGTTTAGGCCTATATATTGTTCGCTAATAATGGCTCTGAATTTATGCTTATAAGAGTGAGGAGGGACTGAGAACTCAGGAAATAAACTATCGACCCCGGCCAGTCCCCGGCCATCCAGTCATCCAACTGGATAACTGAATGATTGGGTGACTAGACGAACAGATGACCTGGTGCTTGGCTGACTGGGTGGTTAGGATGATTGTAAGTCGAGTGATTGATTATACCGGTGACTTTGTGATTATATAAATGTGTGGTAGGGTAACTGGTTACAGAACCGGAATGCCAGGTGATCGGGTAGGATAGCTCGGTTGTCGGGTGACTGGGAGAAGGTTAGGTGACTTGAGCCAGGGATTATTGTATACATTGAACATAAGAACATAAGAATGGAGGAAACTGCAGCGGGCCTATTGGCCCATACTGGGCAGTCCCGTTTACACCCAACCCCTATTGCTCATATGAGCATCCAACCTATGTTTGAAGCAATTCAGCGTATTCGAGTTAATGATGATATTTGGTAACTTGTTCCATTCATCCACTACTCTGTTTCCAAACCAGTGTTTACCTATTTCACGCCTAAATCTAAATTTGTCTAATTTAAAACCATTGTTACGAGTTCGCTCCTGGTTGGATAGTTTGAGTACCTTTGTAATGTCCCTTTGTTTAGCCCTGCCTTCCACTTATACACCTCTATCAGGTCGCCCTCGCTCTACGTCTCAGGAGTGCAAATTAAGATGCTTTAACCTGTCTCTATACTCAAGGTTCCTAATACCCGGGATTAGTCTTGTCATTCTCCTCTGAATTCTTTCCAAGATTCTATATCCATTCTGTAATACGGTGACCAGAACTGAACTGCGTAATCCAGGTGTGGTCTCACAAGAGCAAGATACAGTTTTAGGATGACCTCGCTAGTCTTGTAACTAACACTCCTTTGTATGAACCCAAGTACTTAATTAGCCTTGTTACGAGCAAAAACACATTGTTTACTTGGCTTAAGGTTCCTACTTATCATTACTCCTAAATCTCTCTCGCAGTCGGATTTCTCTATGGCATCGTTGTTCATCTGGTATCTGGTTTCCCTGTTTACATCTCCTATACTGAGTACTTTACATTTGTCGACATTGAATTTCATCTGCCATTTTTCAGACCATTCGAAAAATTTGTTTAGATCTTCCTGTAGTTTTGCCGAGTCCTCGTCAGATTTGATAACACGTCCTATTTTAGTGTCATCAGCAAATTTACTTATGTTGCTGTCTATGCCGATATCTATGTCGTTTATGTATATAATAAATAATAATGGTCCAAGTACTGAGCCTTGGGGAACTCCACTTGTGACGTTGCTCCAATGGGACTTAGTGCCGTTAATGCTCACTCGCTGTTTCCTGTCCTGTAACCACGCCCTAATCCATTTAAGGATGTCACCTTTGATGCCATGAGCTTCTACCTTTCTAATTAGTCTTTCGTGGGGGACTCTGTCGAAGGCTTTGCTAAAGTCGAGATATACCACATCATAATTGTGCCCCTCGTCCACCGATTCGAAAACTGATGAAAAGAATGTTAATAGATTAGTTAGGCAAGAACGTCCGCTTGTGAAGCCATGCTGGGAATCATTGATCAATCTGTGCTTCTCCAGGTGATTTCGAATAGAGTTTGAAATGATTGCTTCCAGTAATTTGCCTACTATTGATCCAGTAATTTGCCTACTATCATTAAGGATGATGATTTCAGCAAAACAATTGGAGTTAAGGATAATCTCAGCTTTAGACTTTAAGAAGACAAAAAGTGTAACACCAGCATGGTTAAGAAGCGACAGATGACAGGTAAAAGTAAATTCTTGGAAAATGAAAGATTAAATCCTATTAAACCACCGTCAGAAGACTTAGGGTTTGCCTGTCATGAGCGGAGGAGATCAGTACGGATGAAGCATGACAACCACCTCCATGACGGAAGAAGGGAAGCGTGTATAGTCACTCCAAAAAATATCTCTACTTGTGGGGTCGATGAATTTCATAATGGACACTGCAACTCCTGTTGTCTCGGTAGGATTGTCAAAATCCTTCGTTCGTTGTGTCGTATTTTTCAACATAATTTTGTATAGATAGTTTTTTTGAGTGAATTTGCAGTAAGATTAAATTGAGATTATTATCGTTAACCTGTTACTATAAGAATCATAATATGAGGACATGGTGACTGAAGATTAAAATAGTTAGGATATAAGTTAGAGCTATTGTCAGTGTTGGGTGGTTGGGAATGAATATTAACTTCACTGAGTTATTTCTATTATTGTGCTCTGTTAAGGTCGTGCAGACGAGAGAAAATGAGAAGAGGTAGAGGAAAAAGAAGTGTGTCCACCAGCTAGATCAATGGATGCAGCTACTGCCTTAGGAAGCTCCCACGAGAGAACAGGGAGGCTTCAGCAGATACAAATTAGCTTCATTTGTGTTCAGGGATTACTCTCTACCTCTCTGCTGATTGGACAGCTTCCCTATACGCTACTTTAAGGTCCTGGTGTAGGTTGTATTAGGCATGATATTATTATGACTAATAGTCATACATTGTCACATTAGAAGACAGAAACTAATCTTTCTCTCAACCTGTAGAGTTACTTCTTCAGGAATGACTTGTTGTTGGTCTGGGATCCTCTGGAGCCCCTGTCAGTAATCTCCCACCCCTCCCCCCCTCCAACACCCAACCCCCGCGACAAAAACAACAACCATGACTTTTAACATAAAATATAGGATTGGTGAAATATGCTAAGTAACCATGTTGAATATATAATCACAGTTTATGGTGTACAGCACCCAAGCCAAACATACATTTTCTATAACATAATGTGTAATTTAAACAAACTTTGTTTTTATTTCTTCACTCTGACGTACTGAGAGATGTATCCGGTATTTAATTATAGTAGTTACTTAGTCAGTATGAAAATTTATTCTGATACATTCTATTCATTAACACGCGTGATGTATCTACTGTCTATTCAAATCACGGCTATTGTTCCTCTAATGACTAAGAGAAGCAAAAAAAAATACTGTAAGTACAGCCAGATGTTATCTTAAGACTTAATCTTCTTAAGTGGTAAATGTTCAAAACTATTGCAACGTATCAACTTACGGCAGTTAATTGGCTTTATATATAATGACATATTTGCATACATGTATTTAAAATTATAAGACCCATTAATAAAATATCATGTGTGATAAGTATGTAAGTGTGATAACCTGAAACTGAGGATTATGAAATAGTTTAGGACGTTTTAGATTGTGTAAAGTGAATAAACATCCAACTGTGTTTCAACATTTTATTATTTTAGTTACTGTTGTTTGCATCATGTTACTTAAGGTATCATAGTTACTGAGGTCACCAACACTCGTGGGGTAAGGACACCCGTCCCCACACCTGTAGGCACCTGTGTATTGCAGGTGTGATTTCAGGTGGATTCATTGTCTGTCTTGTCAATTAAGGCCAGACAACAGCCACACGTGGTGAGTTCAGGGATCTCTGCAGACGAGCCAATGTACCAACCATAATCTATTGGTAAATTCATATCAGGTTTTGACTCAAGTAAACACAAACGAGTTTAATAACGAGTCGAGCGCTCAAGGTGAAGTGGTGGCAGATTTTCCAGATTTACTTAACTGCTCCAACACAGAGTGAAATAAAAACAAAGTGGTGTAGTTGATGGATTATTTGGTATGTTTATCGAGTGTTTTTGTAGCTTCTACCCGAGTGTGTCTGGAAACACTCCGGATAAATTACTGGAGATTCTTGTGTCTCTCCTTGTTATCACGTATAAGGTAAAATATCTGTCTTGAATTGTATCATTGAAATTCATCATATGGATATTGTATAACGTATTACAAGTTTGATCTATCCAGCTGAGTCAGTCTCAATAACATGAAGAAGCAGATGAGTACGTGCTTCAGGTGTTAAGGACAGGTGAGCTCTGGTCTCTTCGCTCCCGACTTTTTCTGACTCCCGCTTCTTTGGACATTGTGGTCTTATCGTTACTCAATGTTATATATGACTCAGTTATCACAAAGGTTAACACCCCTGTTTAGGTGAATGCATTATGTCTAAGGGTTTTCATTTTTCCACTGTGACGTTATTGTGTTCTCTGTTATACTGACTGAACAGTACAGCTCGAGGAAATATTCTGCAACACCAAGTCACACCACATGTAGTCGCTCTCACAGATTACCAAACTGACTACACTAATGCCGTTCCTTATATAACATGTCACAGCGGGTTTAGTAATTGTAATTAGTATGGAAAATAGACATACCATCAGCTTAAGTTAGTACAATGAAAAAGGGTAAGTATCAATACTAATCAGGTAAATAGTTATGCATTGGATATATATAGAATTTATATAGATTATTATACACAATGGTGTTTTGGTTGAGTGTCACACAATTTAAGATATACTGATATATCAAACATAGTAATTTAACATATTACTGCCAATCATCTATTTCCTGTTAGTCATGGTGAAGGTTCTCCAGGTGTCAGGTTAACCAGGTGTCAGGGTGGCCAGGTGTCAGGGTGGCCAGGTGTCAGGGTGGCCAGGTGTCAGGGTGGCCAGGTGTCAGGGTGGCCAGGTGTCAGGGTGGCCAGGTGTCAGGGTGGCCAGGTGTCAGGGTGGCCAGGTGTCAGGATTGTCGAGTGCCTGGGTGGTCGGGTGTTTGCGTAGTTGGATGATTGGTTGTCGGGTGGCTGGGTGGTCAGATGGCTGAGTTGTTTGGGTGACTGGAATAAAGGGAAAACGTATGGTCGGGTGATTAGGTGGTTGAGTGACTGGGTGGCTAGTTGACTAAGTGGCCGTTTGACTGAATAGACTGAGTGGCTGGCTTACTTGATGGCTGGTTGAATGGGCGACTGGTTGACATGCAGGCCACTTGACTGTATGGATGGTTAAACGTGTGGCCGGTTAATTAGTGACCAGTTAGCTGTGTGTTCAGGTGACAGGATGTGCCGGGTAGCTAAGTGACCGTAACTCTTGGGCAAAGAAATATAAATAAAATAAAATATCTACTTTTATGAAATCAGGAACAGTAGTGTGACCAGCTGTTACCTGTAGTAGGGAAGTGCTCGGTCTACTCTCGCTGGCTTCGTCACCTACAACCCAACAAAATAATGATACAGAATCTTAAACTATTCCAAGTGTTCATCTTTAAATCAACGACACTATAACTTAATCTCTTGTAGTTTCATATTATGGTTAATCTCGCTGTCCACGTTGAACATAACTCACTTTAAAATTATTCCAAGTAACCATTAAGAATTTATGTATTACTGTAATTGCTTCTTCACATTTTGGATAACTTTATAAACGAGCAACAACAACACGCACAGGAATATGTTTATAAGGACATACACCCCCACACACTCTCACACCTGTATCCCCCACCCCCACACACCACTAATAATAACGTCAGTTGTGTCTTTCCCATTCTTCTCTCGCTTATCTCCAGGTCTCCCGCTCGTCAACACCAGAATATATACAATAGATGGTAACAAACTCAATAGAATCGGTGAACTTGGATGACAAAAACAGAAGACAAGCGACGGCGACACATCTTCCTTAACCACGTGTGTTTCAACTTCAACATTCTCTTCATGTTTCACTAATCCTTAAAACCCTATGAGTGCTATGATTTTACCCCTTGAGTACGATGACAACCTCTTAAGTTATCATCATGCTCAAGGGGTAAAATCATCGTACTCAAGAAGTTGTCATCGTACTCAAGGGGTAAACTCATTGTACTCAAGAGGTTATCATCGTACTCAAGGGGTTGTTATTGTACTCAAGGGGTTGTCATTGTACTCAAGGAGGGGGGGGGGGTAAAAGTTGTCTCCCACGGTCATGTATTTTGTACCAACTCTGACGCAAAAACATAAACAATAAATAAAGTTTCAAAGGGCGGCTTAAAACAGTGATATAAACAGGGCCCCGGCGATAGGGTCATACACCCTGGACAAACTCACTGCTCGTATATTTTCCAGAAGACTCGGATGGTATACAGAGAACCTGGCACCAAATATTCAACAGTGATCAGTAACCATTCCCGTTTTCTTCTGCCTTTCGATAGTGGGAAAGAAAACTAGTTACTTCAGAACAACAAAGGATCTGAATAGTGAAACGTAAGTCAACAATGTTAGTTAATTAACAGAACACCATTAGTAGCTATCTTCCTGACAAATTTTCCGATGATCGGTAGATTCCCCGTTCCTTAAGAGACAAGTAGCAAGCTTCTTTGTTGTTCAAGTAAACGTAAATCAAATTTGGAATGTATGTCCTTGATGGTGAACAAGCATAAGTCAGGCCTGGAATGGACGTAGTGGTGCAGAACAAACGCACATCAAGTTTGAGGGAAGATAACTGTGACAATGATGACGACTCAGGTACCAGAATGGTTTTGTCTCGTACACTGAACATGAAACTGAATTCCAATAAATTCTGTGAGACGACGGACACATTGTGAACGTCCTGGAGGCTGCCGGATATTGGTGTAAGAATTTGATATTCAATTTATTTTATGTTTATAATCCGGTGGTTATCTTGGATTATCTTGGTTTAACTCAGTGAGTGATTGATGACCCGCTCAATTGTGATCTAATTTTCAACTATCATTCCACAAAGGGGTGAGAAAGTTAACTTAATAATGCAACTTTGGGTTATGTTATGACCAGCAAGATCTGATCAGCGTCCCACCGCGGGTCACTGATGCCATCGTGGACGCTCGTCTGGGATTCACTAACACATTTTTTTTTTAGTCTTCATCCCGAGGAATGTATTCTGATCTCCGGCTGTTTGAAGGGTTGTGGGATGCTCATATCACTACATCAAGGTGACTGAAGGCTTGACGTCTTGATGCATGACAGAACCAGCGACTTTAATAATGTGAATGAACAATGATTTATTTTGTAGTCCGATGTGTAATGGGATAACTTAATTGCATAATGTCTTTAAGGTAACTCTTAATTACTAAATTCACTTACTGATAATAAGAGTTCATATCATCATACATTGCTTAGTATAGTCTTATTTTGTTAACAAAAGTGTCGTTTATTCAATGTACGCTGCAGGTCCAGGGAGCCAAAGTGCACCTCTTTACCAGAGAGGAACGAACCCTTGAGGGTCTCCTACAGACGTAAGGAGACAGTCCACTGTATCAAGGCCAGCATTTCCAAATCTTATGAAATTTGGGTGGATACTCTCTGACAAAGAGCTCCATTATAGGTGGGACATACCAGCAGGTGCTGCCAAACTGTGCTATAAACTGATCGACTGTAGATGCAAAAAAAGATTTTCATTCAGTTACATTTGTCATAAGGAAACAAACTCTCATATTGCTCACATACGTTCACATATCTGTATATAAAGAACACTTTATAATTCGATATATTTCACAAAAACACACCATGAAAATTTACCTTACGCCAGACAATTTTATTCATGCTCAGAGGTGACCCCGCACACCAGGGGCTTAAGACATGTTCCTCATTGATATACAAATTAATTGATCCTTATAGAATACCGTGTCGTCTGTAGATGAAAAAAAAAACCAGTATGCTGACATTCATGCTTTCTTCTCCAGGGCTCATGTAGAGGTAAGACTGATACACCTCCTCCTCCCCCTCCTCCTCCTCCCCTTCCTGTTTCATAACGTACAGTAGAAGGTTGGACAGATATACAGTGACTTCCTCTTCCTCCACCTCCTCTTCTACCTCCTCTTCCTCTTCCTTAACTTTTTTTCTATCTCCTTCTTATCTTCCTCCTCCTCGTCCTCCACAGTGTACAAGTAGGGGCCATACTGCTACGTTACACTACGTCAGTCTACCCTACAAGTAAGGTCGTCACATTATGTCTGGTAAGAAGCTTTAATTGGGCACGGAAGGTACATCATCCCCGTCCCTACTGCTTACGAGTTCTTCTTGGTGCAACTCTGGTAGTGAGTACAGTGCAATGCACATCCCTTGTAAATATTCTTGCAAGAAATTTAATCTGTAACTCTTATGTCTTGAGACGATTGACATCAAGGGGAGGGTATCTATGAGTGTGGTCCTGTACTATACTTACGTAGGACCTATTCACAGCAGGATACAGACTCAGGACGTGTAGAAAACGTGTGTGTCCTCTTGTCTTACAGTAACGTTGCCTGGATAATGTAAAGTACGTTGTTCGGAAAAAAAATGAAAATAACTTTGGCAAAAGTCAATGCAAGGCGACATAGCACACCACGCGGTGCCAAGTTATGTGTGATATAAATTTAAAGTAAATTACTTTGGGCGTTCTCAAATTTTTGTTTATGGGACAATCACACGCAGCAAAGTGTATCTATCCAGGATATACTGTAGTTAATGCTGGAGGGGCAACAGGCAGAGCTTCTGGTGACACTTACAGACCAACAGGCTTGCAGGTGACACATATAGACTGGCAGGCTGGTAGGTAACACAGACTAACAGCTACAGTATCGGGATAGTGTGGACCATAAGAAGTTGACAGAACCACTGACTAGTTTGTAGGCGATAGTACATGCTGGGTAGGACAGCTGACACACTAAGTGACAGGAATAGAAACTAACACAAGACTTTGACAGGACTGTAATCCAACCAGCAGACTGACACGGAATACAGCAGGACTGACAGGGGGATACAGCAGGACTGACAGGGGGATGCAATTATATACAACAAGACTGGCAGAGGATACAATAAGATACAACAGGAGTGGCAGTCGATACAAAAATATACAACGGGACTGACAGAGGATACAATAAGATACAATAAGACTGATAGTGGATATAACAGGACTGACAGAGGATACAACAGGAACGGACAGTGGATATAACAGGACTGACAGAGGATACAATAGGATTGACAGAGGATACAATAAGATACAACAGGACTGATAGTGGATATAACAGGACTGACAGTGGATACAACAGGACTGACAGTGGATACAACAGGACTGACAGTGAATAGGACTACAGTGGATACAATAAGATACAACAGGACTGACAGGAGATACAGCAGGACTGACAGTGAATACAACGGGACTGACAGTGGATACAATAAGATACAACAGGACTGACAGTGAATACAACGGGACTGACAGTGGATACAATAAGATACAACAGGACTGACAGTGGATACAACGGGACTGACAGTGGATACAACGGGACTGACAGTGGATACAACAGGACTGACAGGAGATACATACAACAGGACTGACAGAAGATACAACAGGCCTGACAGTGGATACAACAGGACTGACAGTGGATACAACAGGACTGACAGGAGATACATACAACAGGACTGACAGAAGATACTACACGCCTGACAGTGGATACAACAGGACTGACACTGGAGACAACAGGACTGACAGCTAGACGGGCCTGTGGGACACTACCAAAAGATGCTAACAGTAAACACTAGTAATTGATATTGACAACTTATACTGACAGCCTGACAGGAACCAGTAATAGGCGACAATGGCAGGCTGTTAAGAAAAACTGGCAGGTGACAAGGGAAAATTTTATGATGGCTGAGCACACTGGTAAGAATGTAGCAGAAATTAACATATCATTTTCAGGCAGATAATATTGTCTAACAAGCTGATTGGGGATAATGACCGACAGGTAGGGAACAATGGTCGACAGGTAGGGAACAATGGTCGACAGGTAGGGAACAATGGTCGACAGGTAGGGAACAATGGTCGACAGGTAGGGAACAATGGTCGACAGGTAGGGAACAATGGTCGACAGGTAGGGAACAATGGTCGACAGGTAGGGAACAATGGTCGACAGGTAGGGAACAATGGTCGACAGGTAGGGAACAATGATCGAGAGGTAGGGAACAATGACAGGCTTGTAACTGACACAAACTAAACTGCAGGTGACACTAGCGTATGACAAGTACTCTGTGAAGGTACTCTGGTAAAGGCTGCAGTAGAAGGCGTACTGGGAGGTTTGCTGGTACAGTAATTGTGAACCATTGTCAGGATAACAAGAGAGCTGGACAGTGAGAGGCTGGTCGGTACACTGGGAGTAACACTACACTCAGTTCCTACCTAAGATATCTTGACTTTCATCTGTGACCTTGACTTTTGTTTAGCTGTTGCTTGAACACACGGAACCATATAACCAAGATCAGCCGAGTTGAAAAAGAAAAAAAACTTCCACCTTCAGTAGAACAGATCAGACACTGGCCAGATATAGGTAACGCAGGATGGTTAAGATGGTAAAGTGATTGACTAATGGCCGACTGGTGGACACTCTTGACAGGGTATAAGGGTAGGTGACTGCAGTGAGATACGTAGGAGGTAGTCACGAGCTATATAATATAACATAAAGTAACAGTAAGGTGAGATGTGTGACTACTGACTAAGGGCATAAAACTATCTAAAGAGCCGTGAAAGGCATGCCTGGTAACCTTCATATAACCCAGCCAGAGACTCAAGTGATGGAGGTGTCTGAGAGATGATTATGGTAAAGGACGGTGACAGCAGACGCCACCACAGCAGAGTGACAGTACTGGTAAGTCAAGTAAAAAAAAATAACAATTAACAGAACAATTAAAACAATAATGACTTAAAAAACTAGATTACTGAATAAAGAACAAGAAAAAACATAAGGAATCACAGCAACAGGATTTACGGTGGCATTACTATAAAAAAAAGAATGTAAGAAAGTGAAGAGAAGGTTCAAGAGACAGATGTACTGACCTAACACCAACAGATACCAACGAGAAGGAAAATAAATAAGGTACAGCAGCCACATAGGAACTACACGGAGATACAACAACAGATAAAGTTGCAGTAATTCAGAAAGCAATACAGGAAGCGAGAAGCAAACAACAACAAAAAAAGTGATGGAGTAAGACAGCCGCGCTAGAAAAAAGGGGGAGATAATGGAGAAGGTTGCATTGAACACAAAAAGAACACCACAAAAAAAAAGGTTACTGAGCGGCACAAAAAATACAGGCACCCGGGGCAGGGGAATATATTAGGGGCTCTTGGTCACGAAGCTGAAACGGTGGCTGATAAGGAAGCACAACACGTTACCTTTCACAGACCGTTGCCAATAACTAAGCAAGCACAACCTCGGGGAGTTATGTTTTTATTCGTGAGTAATTATTTTATTTTGTAATATTTTTTTTTATATTTGTCCCATTTTTGACAGTAGAGGATATGTTCCTCCATTATATATATATATATATATATATATATATATATATATATATATATATATATATATATATATATATATATATATATATATATATATATATATATATATATATATAATTATTTATTTATTTATTTATTTATTTTTATTTTTTATTTATTATTATTTTTTTTTGCAATACTCGTAAAACTCCAAAGGAAATAACAGAAGCCTTCCCTACTACCCTCTACCTCCTATTCTTCCTATTATCAGCCCGTATCCTCCTCAGAGTCCATGTCGCACCCTGCCGGTTCCAGGCCTTCCTGTCGCATCCTGGAGGCGTCGCAGCGGGGGTCCGACAGCGGTCATGTTGCGACTCTGCACGTCCTCCATCACCGCTTATCTCTCCGGCTCCCCCCGCCACGCTCCACCGCTGCTGCCGCTCCTACTCCTGCTTCCCACGCTTTGAGAGCTTCTGCTAACCTGTTTTTCTACTACCACAACATAAACTGCTCGGTCACCATTTCTCCGTCTCAAATCCTCTTTGGTTTTGCTACTAAGATCTACATTGTTATGTTAGTGTCAATGTTATACACATTGTCTTGGCTTCTGGTTCGTTCCTGGCTTCAGCGTGTGACAACTGATTTCGATTTTTACAAAGTAAGATTATATTCCATTCTAGATCATTTATTTTCAGGCATCAGAATTTTATAGATCAGCTGCTTAACTTTCTTTACTTCATTACTGGATCACCACAGACTTAGTTTTAGAGAAGCCTCACCTAGTGACTGTCAACTGTTTGTTTACACTAGATATTTCCACCATCATTATCATCTGAAGTGACTTTCACATCATAAGAATGTGATCTATTCCAACATCCCCTGCTCACATTCCTGCAACATCCCCTGCTCACATTCCTGCAACATCCCCTGCTCACATTTCTGCAACATCCCCCGACCCACATTCTTGCAACATCACCTGCTTACACTCCTGCAACATCACCTGCTTACACTCCTGCAACTTCACCTGTTCACACTCCTGCAACACCACTTGCTTACACTCCTGCAACACCACCTGCTACACTCCTGCAACACCACCTGCTTAGACTCCTGCGACATCATCTGTTCACATTCCTGCAACACCACCTGGTTATATTCATGCAAGAGGACCTGGTCAGTCAACTGCAACATACGGTGACATAATCCTCTTGCAATAGACACCAGTTTATATTTATCTGTTCTTTCTTCTTCCACCCTTTTCTATCGCATTCTTTTTTTTCCATCTTGTTCCTTCATTCTACAGCACACGAGAGGACTGGCTTAGAGATAACTGACAAGTGGCCTCAGCCCTCTGAGATAACCCGTGTGATCACGTAGCGTGCCGTGGCCTACTGGGTTTTGTGAGGGGATAGTTGTTCACCGCGTGACCTTGCGTGACCTTGAAGGCTCTTTCTGTTTATATTTTGCCGAACCTGGGGAGACTTCTCGAGTGTAGGTAAATGTGAGTGTATTGTAATGTACACCCTTGTTAGTTTCTGTGAGTGTATTGTAATGTACACCCTTGTTAGTTTCTGTGAGTGTATTGTAATGTACACCCTTGTTAGTTTCTGTGAGTGTATTGTAATGTACACCCTTGTTAGTTTCTGTGAGTGTATTGTAATGTACACCCTTGTTAGTTTCTGTGAGTGTATTGTAATGTACACCCTTGTTAGTTTCTGTGAGTGTGTTGTAATGTACACCCTTGTTAGTTTCTGTGAGTGTATTGTAATGTACACCCTTGTTAGTTTCAGTGAGTGATAGTAATGTACACAAAGTACACACAACGTACACATAACAAGTATACCTGAGAAAGCATACATATTAAAGTACACTTAAGTAAACGTACAGTACATAAAGGAGGTGTTGGGGAGGGTGTCACATGACCATTATAGTACAACAAGTCGGTCACGTTATTTCCCATCCCCATATACTTATTTCTGATCCTCTGGCCCTGTCAATTATCTCTCCCGTACTCCCTGTTAATTCTCTCTCTCTCTCTCTCCTATCTTACTTATTATTCATCTTCTTTTCTTCCACCTGTTAACTAAACTTCTCCCTCTCCTCTTCCCCCTCGTTCCCTAATCTTCCATGGCAGCACCTTCTTATACTCCCTTCACATCCTCTTCCCCCTTCTTCACTCCTTCCTCCTCCTTCTTCACTCCTTCCTCCCCATATCTATATCTTGCCTATGTCTTCCTCTTCCTTTTAGACACCTCTCTGTATTTTCCTTCACTCATTCCTCCAACCACCCCTCCTCTACCCCATCTAACTCCTCACACACCCTTCCCTCCCACCTCCTTCCTCCCCGTCTAACTCCTCACACACCCTTCCCTCCCACCTCCTTCCTCCCCATCTAACTCTTCACACACCCTTCCCTCCCACCTCCCCAAATACGTTCTCATACTCTTGCCTCCCACCTTCCTCCTCCCCATCTATCTCCTCACACTCTTCCCTCCCCTCCCACCTTCCTCCTCCCCAACTACCTTTACACACCCTCCTCCCTTCATCCCTCTCCCCCACGTGCCTCAAGATACAGCAGGTACCATTAGTTATTTAAGTGATAAACCAATAGGTAATGGAGTACCTCGTCTCTACATGACAATTAACTTAAGAGAAATATCCTGGTGCGAAGCTTGCTAATTAACATTGCAATAATTATAGTCATGCTGAGTTATAATTATCCTAGATGTTTGTAATAAATAATACACACCTGGTCATTACCTGCTGTTCCCCTCGTTATCTCTACCTTATCTCTGTTATCGTTTGATCACCTGGTCCAGTCTTCTTACATATATGTTACTCCTGTTTATCCTTATCTATCTTTGCGTGTGTGTGTGTGTGTGTGTGTGTGTGTGTGTGTGTGTGTGTGTGTGTGTGTGTGTGTGGGCGGAACAATAGCATTATGTTATAATATAACCAATAGTTCTAAGTCATTAAATAAAATCATCAAATAATATAACCAATTCATTTTTATTACAAGACTTAAAGAATCTTCAGTAACCTTAGTGGAAGAAATCAGTTATGGCTCGTGTAAACATTTATGGGTTAAACGATTAATGATAGTCTAGGAAACTGAAATTTATGCATTGAAGTAAGAGTTATTATATCATTATTATTTATATCTATATCAATCCAAAGACCTGGATGTTGTGTCTTTATTTTTAATCGGAATTTAGTTAATGTTTGGATAATGTTGATTTAAAATGCTTCAAGTGAACACAATGCCATAATATTTAGCATTAAAAGTAGATTACAATAGATAATAATAATAATAATATGACATGTACCAGAGTTTATTGATAGTTACTGGTGAGGCTAATGCTTCTGTGGGATATCCGTTGATATTTATGGCACCCTTTTGAGGCTTAGTCGGAAGTGTAGTTAACAGTTTAGGAGTGCGTGGTTTATTTCACAACTTACAGCACCACACTTTACTTCTCTAGTCAAATACTTCCCTTTAGTAGTTTAGTAGTCAAATACTTCCCTTTAGTAGTCAAATACTTCTCTTTAGTAGTCAAATACTTCTCTTTAGTAGTCAAATACTTCGCTTCACTAGTCAAATACTTCTCTTTAGTAGTCAAATACTTCTCTTTAGTAATTTACTAGTCAAATACTTCTCTTTAGTAGTCAAATACTTCCCTTTAGTAGTTTAGTCATCAAATACTTCTCTTTAGTAGTCAAATACTTCTCTTTAGTAGTCAAATACTTCTCTCAAATACTTCTCTTTAGTCAAATACTTCTCTTTAGTAGTCAAATACTTCTCTTTAGTAGTCAAATACTTCGCTTCACTAGTCAAATACTTCTCTTTAGTAATTCATTAGTCAAATACTTCGCTTCACTTGTCAAATACTTCTCTTTAGTAGTCAAATACGTCTCTTTAGTAATTTAGTAGTCAAATACTTCTCTTTAGTAGTCAAATACTTCTCTTTAGTAGTCAAATACTTCTCTTTAGAAGTCAAATACGTCTCTTTAGTGCTCAAATACTTCTCTTTAGTAGTCAAATACTTCCCTTTAGTAGTTTAGTAGTCAAATACTTCTTTTTAGTAGTCAAATACTTCGCTTCACTAGTCAAATACTTCTCTTTAGTAGTCAAATACTTCTCTTTAGTAATTTAGTAGTCAAATACTTCTCTTTAGTAGTCAAATACGTCTCTTTAGTGCTCAAATACTTCTCTTTAGTAGTCAAATACTTCCCTTTAGTAGTTTAGTAGTCAAATACTTCTCTTTAGTAGTCAAATACATCGCTTCACTAGTCAAATACTTCCCTTTAGTAGTCAAATACTTCTCTTTAGTAGTCAAATACTTCGCTTCACTAGTCAAATACTTCCCTTTAGTAGTCAAATACTTCTCTTTAGTAATTTAGTAGTCAAATACTTCTCTTTAGTGCTCAAATACTTCTCTTTAGTAGTCAAATACTTCTCTTTAATGCTCAAACACTTCTCTTTAGTAGTCAAATACTTCTTTTTAGTAGTGAAATACTTCGCTTCACTAGTCAAATACTTCTCTTTAGTAATTAAGTTGTCAACTACTTGTCTTTAGTAGTCAAATACTTCACTTCATTAGTCAAATTCTTCATTTCACTAATCAAAATATTTCACATCACTTACCAAATACTTCGCATCACTTGTCAAATACTTCATTCAGTAATCAAATATTTCGCATCACTAGTCAAATGCTTTGCTTCAATAGTCAAATGTTTCACATCATTAGTGAAATATCTCGTCTCAATAGTCAAATACTTCACTTTAGATTACTTTCTTTGAGTATAAGCTAAGATTTCATTTAATATCCTGATATACTGCACATAAAAGTGTTCTAGAGTTAAATTTTGTGTGCGTGCGTTCGCGCGTGGATAACAACAGCATTAAGTTAAAGAAACAACTGGTATTAAGGAGTTGATATCAGCATGGAAGACACGGGTGAGGCAATTTTAGGACTGTCGTGACAACTTTGAATCCCGAAATAGAGACTGGGCTGTGACGAGATATGTCGAGAATTGGAAAAGTTGTGTTGAGTCTAAGCACGCAATGACTCAAGAGTCCAGTGGCCGTGGAAACGTTAGGAGCAAGAGGCCCTGGGATATATGTTAGCAGTAGATTTGACGGTATAAAAGAAAACCACCTGATATTATGATGCTCTAGGATTGCTGAAGTAATCCCTTGTAATGTTCCAGCTATTTCTATTCAAAACCAGCAGACTACCACAAACACAACGATGTTGGTGGATCACTAATGTTTGGCAAGATTAGGGAGACTGAAAAATTATCAGCAGTTCATGGGAGAAATATTATTTAATGTAACTTTATGTGATATGCTTGGCACTTGGTGTATTAAAGGGAAAAAATAGTTTTGTCCTTTAAGTATTTCTAGTGTGGTACAGTAACACCTCACATGCCTCCCCAGCAGGATATTCACCACTCCTACTGTTATTTGGCCACAATGCTTCAAGGTAATGTGTTAGGTGCTACTGGTGAAGAAGACACAGATGAATGAGCTAGTGTACAGACTTAGATACAAGGGAGTTGGCTAGAAAGTATATACAATTAATCCGGGAAATATTTTACACGAAAAAAACAGTACGGTAAAGTCACGAGCAAACTATGGAAGTGACACAGAAGATTTTGTTGAAGACTAAAGTGAAATTTCATCGGTGAAAATTGCAGAATCATTGTCCTCCAAAACATTGGTGAACTCAAAGGATTCTAAATGTGCGTGCAGTACTTTCTGGCATAACCAGGGTGGGCGACAATATCCATCTTCAGGTTGAAAGCTGTGTAAATTTGAAATCAGTTCCTCAGGACAATCAGTACATCGATAGAGTGGAGAGTGAAGATGAGGGAATTTGTTTATCAGTGAGACATCTAAGGAGAGGAGTCATAAGAAATACGGAAATGTGAGACTTAGACCGACTGGCATTATTCTGTTGCAAGCGATAGGGTGAAATGGTCAGCATTCTTGCCTCGCAAGCAAGCGGACCCGTGTTCGATCCCCGGGCAGGGTGAAACTATGGGCAAGTTTCTATACGCCATTTGCTTCTGTCTACCCAGCAGTAATTGGGAACCTGGATGTAAATCGATTTGCGAAGTATTCCGGGGTACTGGTTAGCCAATACAGTTGGCGAGTTGTCCGGTCTTCTCGGACTATTCCTTGACACTGGGTCATGCAACTTGTTAACTTAGGGTGTGGGTGTGGTGTTGGCGACAGCTTCTACACCTTAAAGTTAACAAATTCACGCCTAGGTGGCCCTTGGGCCAGCCATCCTCGTTACACGAGGGACAACCATTATTATGTAATCAGAGGGAGAATTGTCACCGTGCTGTCCATCCTGTTTGTGATTGTTAGTGATCTCTTCTGTCCCTTGTTAGGCAGGAATAGTAATCTAGTTCTTCAGTTTCAAGTCTGTATTTCAACATACTGTAAATAGCTAAGGTATTTCAATTTTTTGTTCTTTGGTGTGATCGATGACACTTGTGGAAATTTCTTCGTCATTTGTTTTACCTATCGTGTTGTCCTCGTGTATGGGAGGAAAGGCAGATAACCTCTATGTTTATTAACGGGGAAATTAGGGGTAAAAAATATATGATTGATAAATATGATAATTGTGGTGGATAACTGTTCCCAAGATGCCTACATGGTGCAAATATTTAGTAACAAGACATGAATAATGCAGGGGTCACAAGAAACTAATACACAGGCGTCCATAGGCAGAATAGTACTGGAGTATAATTTGTGTGTTCGTGAGAGTTAATGGGTAAACAAAAGAATATATTTGTGTGAGAAAGTGTGTAGAGTGCTTAAGCTTAAGAGTGAGATTGTATTGTGTAAGGAAGGATTATGACTGATGTTCTGAGTTACATAAGATATTAGCAGCATAAATAGGTGTAGGTAGCATTTTTGTTCTATCTTCCCTGTTAAATTTTGATAATATTAAATCTAATTATCGTGTTGATGTGAAAAAGGGACAAGAGATAGTTTTCTAAGGAGAGGTCAACCAGGGTAGTAGCGTTCAACTGCATAAAAGACTATTAATCTATATGTAAATTATTTGACTTCATTAGTCTTGGTATTATATCATTAATTTTTGACGTCTGTCCCTTAAAACGCAATTGAACATGTACAGTACATATCGCCATCATCATTACTATTACCATTACCTAGTTACTCATCATCACCAAATCCATCATCACCACATACATCACTATCACCAACACCACTCATCACTGTCACCATCACTACCCTAACCGCCATTACCACTACTACCATCACTACTTCAACCACCATTACCACTACTACCACCACTACTTCCACCACCACCGTCACCATCACCAACGTCATCATTGCCACTACCACCATGTACTGGAGAGGCACTAGAGGTTGTGGTTGACGTACAGTACACTTACACACCTTGTTGCCGCCTCACTAGGGGCCCGACAAGCCTTATCTCGCAGGTTGTAACAATGCACAACACCACCAAAGTACCACTACAACAACCCTCAACAACCCCTCTTCACCCTGGCCTCTCCCACCACCCAACATATATTTAAACAGGCATCCATTATCGTCCTCACAGCAACAATAGAGGAGCAGCATAATTTCGAATCTGCTCGAACGGGCCGCGACCGTCGACTCGACATTAACAAAAGAATTGAATAAGCAAACTTACTATTTAATTATAATAAAGGCGAAAGGCACAATGCCGGGCCCAAACCTGTGAGTAAAGTCGCCTTATAATTAGCAGTCTACGGCGTGGCTTTATGGCGGGGGTGGGGGAGGGGGGGTGGCTGTGTCTGAAGCCTGCCACAACGGGGGCTATAACAGATGCCTAGGCAGGTTACACTGTCTCATATCCTATGTCCGAACCCTACCATACTGGGCTATATCTCACATGTTATTAGTTTCACCGTGCCTATAACTTAATATAATCCATAACACATTGTGTTTAAAGCCTGCCATAGTGTATTAATGAATATCTTGTGACTGAAGCTTGTCATTGGGGATATAGTTAGTATCCGTAGATTATACTGTGGGAGAACTATACCATGCTGGGCATCAGCCTGACCCCGTGCCCTCTAAGGCTGGCAGTAAGCTTTGTCTTACCTCACTGTACTCTGTCTCGTGTCTCAACTCTTTCTCACCAAGTTTCAGCTACTGCCACACTGTTTTATCTACTGCCACACGGTTTCATCTACTGCCACACTGTTTCATCTACTGCCACACTGTTTTATCTACTACCACACTGTTTCATCTACTGCCACACTGTTGTATGTACTGCCACACTGTTTCATCTACTGTCACACTGTTTCACCTACTGTCACACTGTTTCACCTACTGCCACACTGTTTCATCTACTGCCACACTGTTTCACCTACTGTCACACTGTTTCATCTACTGCCACACTGTTTCATCTACTGCCACACTGTTTCATCTACTGTCACACTGTTTCTCCACTGTCACACTGTTTCATCTACTGCCACACTGTTTCCATCTACTGCCACACTGTTTCATCTACTGCCACACTGTTTCATCTACTGTCACACTGTTTCATCTACTGCCACACTGTTCATCTACTGCCACACTGTTTCATCTACTGCCACACTGTTTCATCTACTGCCACACTGTTTCATCCACTGCCACACCGTTTCATCTATCACACTGTTTCATCTACTGCCACACTGTTTCCTCCATCTGTCACACTGTTTCATCTACTGTCACACTGTTTCATCTTACCACACACTTGTTTCATCTACTGCCACACTGTTTCATCTACTGCCACACTGTTTCATCTACTGCCACACTGTTTCATCTACTGTCACACTGTTTCTTACTCACGCCACACTGTTTCATCTACTGCCACACTGTTTCATCTACTGTCACACTGTTTCATCTACTGCCACACTGTTTCATCTACTGTCACACTGTTTCATCTACTGCCACACTGTTTCATCTACTGTCACACTGTTTCATCTACTGCCACACTGTTTCATCTACTGCCACACTGTTTCATCTACTGTCACACTGTTTCATCTACTGCCACACTGTTTTATCTACTATCACACTGTTTCATCTACTGCCACACTGTTTCATCTACTGTCACACTGTTTCATCTACTGCCACACTGTTTCATCTATTGCCACACTGTTTCATCTACTGTCACACTGTTTCATCTACTGCCACACTGTTTCATCTACTGTCACACTGTTTCATCTACTGCCACACTGTTTCATCTACTGTCACACTGTTTCATCTACTGTCACACTGTTTCATCTACTGCCACACTGTTTCACTCCACTGTCACACTGTTTCATCTACTGCCACACTGTTTTATCTACCATCACACTGTTTCATCTACTGCCACACTGTTTCATCTACACCCACACTGTTTCATCTACTGTCCTGTTTCATCTCTGCCACACTGTTTTATCTACTATCACACTGTTTCATCTACACCACACTGTTTCATCTGCCACACTGTTTCATCTACTGTCACCTGTTTCATCTACTGCCACACTGTTTTATCTACTATCACTGTTTCATCTACTGTCCCACTGTTTCATCTACTGCCACACTGTTTCATCTACTGTCACACTGTTTCATCTCTGCCACTGTTTCATCTACCTGCACTGTTTCATCTACTGTCACACTGTTTCATCTGCCACACTGTTTATCTACTATCACACTGTTTCTTCTGTCTTTTCTTCCTCCTGTCACACTGTTTCATCTACTGCCACCGTTTCATCCTGTTGTATCTACTGCCACACTGTTTCATCTCTGTTTTATCTACTGTCACAGTTTCATCTACTGCCACATTGTTTCATCTACTGTTACACTGTTTCATCTACTGCCACTGTTGTATCTACTGCCCTGTTGTATCTACTGCCACACTGTTTCATCTCTGCCACACTGTTTCATCTATTGCCACCTGTTTCCTCTACTGTCACACTGTTTCATCTACTGTCACACTGTTTCATCTCTGCCACTGTTGTATCTACTGCACACTGTTTCCTCTACTGTCACACTGTTTCCTCTCTGTCACACTCTTTCCTCTCTGTCTCACTGTTTATCTACTTCCCACTGTTTCATCTATGCACTGTTTCTCTACTTCACACTGTTTCATCTACTGCCCTGTTTCTCCTCAACTTTCATCTACTGCCACACTGTTTTATCTACTGCCACATGTTTCATCTACTGTCACTGTTTCATCTACTGCCCACTCTTGTTTCATCTACTGCCACACTGTTTCATCTACTGCCACACTGTTTCATCTACTGTCACACTGTTTCATCTACTGTCACACTGTTTCATCTACTGCCCACACTGTTTATCTACTGCCACTGTTTCATCTACTGTCACACTGTTTCTATCTACTGTCACACTGTTTCATCTACTGCCACAATGTTTCATCTACTGTCATACTTTTTCCTCCTGCCACACTGTTTCATCTCTGTTTATCACTGCCACCTGTTTCCTCCACTGTCACACTGTTTCATCTACTTCTTATCACACTGTTTCATCTACTGCCACACTGTTTTATCTACTGCCACACTGTTTCATCTACTGCCACACTGTTTCATTTACTGTCACACTGTTTCATCTACTGCCTGTTTCATCACCCCTGTTTACTGCTCCACCTTTCATCCACTAGCACACCGTTTCATCTACTGCCACACCGTTTCATCCACTGCTACATTTCTCTACTGCCACACCGTTTCATCTACTGCCTTTTCATCTCACACTGTTTCATCTACTATACACACTGTTTCATCTACTATCCTGTTTCTCTACTGCCACTGTTTATCTACTACCACACTGTTTCATCTACTGTCCTGTTTCATCTTCTGTCACTGTTTCCTACACTGTCCTGTTTCATCTACTGCCACTGTTTCATCTACTGTCACACTGTTTCATCTGCCTGTTTCATCTACTGTTTCATCTACTGTCACACACTATTTCATCTACTGCCACACTGTTGTATCTACTGCCACATTGTTTCATCTACTGTCACACTGTTTCATCTACTGCCACACTGTTGTATCTACTGCCACACTGTTTCATCTACTGTCGTACTGTTTTATCTACTGTCACACTGTTTCTCTACTGTCACACTGTTTCATCTACTGCCACACTGTTTCATCTACTGTCACACTGTTTCTCCACTGCCACACTGTTTCATCTACTGCCACATTTCCTTACTGTCACATTGCTCTACTGTCACACTGTTTCATCTTCTGCCACACTGTTTCATCTACTGTCACACTGTTTCTCCACTGTCGCACTGTTTTATCTACTGTCACACTGTTTCTACTGTCACACTGTTTCATCTACTGTCACACTGTTTCATCTACTGCCACACTGTTTTATCTACTGTCACACTGTTTCCTCTACTGTCACACTGTTTCTCCACTGTCACACTGTTTCCTCCACTGTCACACTGTTTACCCACGCCACTGTTTCATCTACTGCCACACTGTTTCATCTACTGTCACACTGTTTCCTCCACTGTCACACTGTTTCATCTACTGCCACACTGTTTCATCTACTGTCACACTGTTTCATTTACTGCCACACTGTTTCATCTACTGCCACACTGTTTCATCTTCTGCCACACTGTTTCATCTACTGCCACACTGTTTCATCTACTGCCACACTGTTTCATCTACTGCCACACTGTTTCATCTACTAACCAACTAAGCATTATCTAGATCTTGGTAATTTCCTTGTGTGAACGCTTATGCTTTGAACCACCAACAGCAAGGCCAGGATATAAAATTAGCTTCCGTGTTGTAATGAAAAACAAAACAAAAACATTCCACACCTTTGACAACACGACCAAAGAAAACCTTCATATCAGGAACACAAGTGATGGTGATGTAAGGAAATGTTTTGTTTCTGTACTGCCTTAGTTTTATTTTTATCCAATTTTGTATCGTCACATACAGCTTGGTTCTCATACAATAGCCACAGTCTTCAGAGATTTATCACATCCTCTGTTGATAGTTTTGTGAATTAACACTGATGGATATATTACTACGGTGACCACACAACATCACCTGAGTTAGTATTTATTATTTCGAAGTCCATAATTTGCTTCTCCTCGGGTCATATAAATTGTTGGCTAGACTGTCCGTCCATCATTCCGACCTTCCTGAGATCCGCAACAAATGGTTTTCGGTAATTATTCCAAGATTTTCTCCATGTTTTTCTCTCCAATGCAGTGTATTGTACCTATACAGCTGACTTAGGTGGCTCAAGAGTTATGCTTCTTGAAAATCTCAAGAGTTGTTGTTTTTGTGAAATAATTAAAGGTAATGGAAGTTGTGTATCGGGTAATGTACAGTTGGCTCCACCCCAGCTTTGCCAATCCTCTCCCTCCCTGAGGTGTGAACCCCGAACTCTGAAGTGTAATGTAAGCGTTCACTATTGAGCGGGATGGGTGTATCAGGGTAGGTATATTCTCTGTGAGTTGGAGGCAGGGTACTGGGTCCTGGGGGTGAGGTCGGAGGTGTATATCAGTAGAAAGAGATTACAATGCCGAAGAACACTGCCAATAATTGAGAGGGTTTCCTCAGCTGCTTAGGTGTAATACTGACTGTCGGTGGTGGAGGAGGTGGTATTGGAGAGATAAGTTCGAAAGGGTGGAATAGGTTACATTCTCGTCCGAGAGTATTCTGAAAATGGCTAAGAATTTACTCTTTGTGTCTGTCTTGGAACTTGGTGACCTGAGTGGAAATTTATTATTGTGTATTAAAATGAGTTCTTTATGCTGTTAATGACTATACTGTATGATGAGGGACAAAATTTAAACCGTTTCGATGTCAATTGCTGAAAAGACGGTGCAGGAAAGGGTGTTGCTTTATGTTGAAATATGAGACGGACTTCAGCAAAGACTATTACTTGTTAAACCAAATATCCACCATGATAAGTCACAGGCGTTGTGTAGCTAACATCTAGTGGTAGCTGCTCCTGTAACACGATAGTCAACTCGCTCCCACAGAGCCTATCAGAAAACATGATTTTATACAAAGAAAATATGATTTATGTAGTAAAATTGGTCATAAAGACTGAGTAAAAAACACAATAAAACCACAAATCGTTTTATCTGCAAAGTTTAGTAGCTAATAAAAACAACGCCTTGGGGATCCTCTTTGGATTAAGGGCATAATAAAACGGTTTTCTTTGCGAGTTTCATACAAAATTTACTACAGCGTAAGTGTCGGGCTGCAGGGAGTCACTAGAACATTTAACCCAGATATCACTCACATTATATCAATTTCTTACTTAACAAAATAATCCCTCATCAACAGTGCTCGCTACCTACTGTAGCTCTCATTACACGATCAAATATTCTTCAGACCGCTATAAAACTGCAGGATGTATAATGTACGCCATGTAGTATCCATTATTCACCGACTGATGTATTTTTAACGAAGACTTGCATATGTCAGAAGATAAAACAACTAGTAATTACGGTATATGTGCATATCATCATCAGACTCTATCAACTTTCCCATAAGCTTCCCCAAGTTTCCGACCCGACATATATAGAATAAAGAAGCCTGACATCAGTACTATGCACTTTGCTCATCATCTCTCTGGGACTTTTGCCTGTGAGGGAGCCTTTGTCCTGAGCTAGCACAGTACACAACTGTCTACCACAATGTTTACAAGATTAATAGAGATAAATATTTCTCCTCAAAGCTCATCATGAAGCAAATGAGTTTCTGAAAAAAAAATTAAGAAACCAGAGCTCGTGTACAGCAGAGTACAAAAGAACTTGAACGCCACATTATTTATTATTTTGTCTTTATCTCAAACTTGTGGTTCCATTTGCTTATTAGTCATTATTCACCTGCTGCTGCCGCTAGGCCACCATTGTTAACCCTTTAACTACAGGGACGTTGCGTTTAACACCAGACGATCTTTTTCAGCTCAGAGGGCACAACGCACACATGGGGATAGTAGCCTATGTCCACAAACAACTTCTGTGATCCAGGAAAGTGACGTTTTTGACTCACATAGGATATAACTGTCTTCAGGTTCTTGAGGATCGGGTAACTTCGGTGATTTCACAGTTTATTTTGTTCTCTTGATTTAGAATCAACGTTTTGTACCCAAGTTTCATCCTAAATTACAATAAGATATTTTAAAATTTACTCAGAAGATGACGAAAAGTTTGCACTCTAGTCTTTTTTAGTCACGACAAAATATGAGCCGTTTGCTACAGCATTAATTCCCACAGTATAACTGACTCAGTCCTCAAGGTGGTAGTAATAGAGAGTCTATAACAAATTATCTAACCTTTACCTTTTTCTATATCTCTATCCAAGGCCAAAAAAAACTGTATTTATTTATTATCTAGATTCTGTTAAGATTTCCAGTGGGTTTTTTGTTTTCAAGGTCCCTGTGGTCTTGTTCTTTAAAGACCCCAGTGTTCTTTTTTTCCAGAGGACCTCCCATTACATTCTTCTCCTTTCAACTTTTCACTCTTAAACGATGTGCCCACAGTCTCACACCTTCCTCCTCATACTAATTACTTGTATACTCTCTCGCTATTATCAACTTCCTTTACTGCCTTCACCTCTTTATCCCCTATCTTACTTTCTCTTCCTTTACTCTCCATAGCCACCTTTTTCTTTCATTACCATCAACTTCATCCACCGCTTTATATATCTAATGTAATGTCTCACCCTCCACCTCCACCATTATCCTCCCCTTCCCTCCCCACCCCCCCACTCACAACAATTAGTATGCCGTTATGACGCTAAAACAATTATTACTGAGAGGATAATGGGTGCCAGGTAGCATTTTTTTCAACTCATTGCGCACTGTGGTTGTCACTCGTTTGTTTGACCACAGGTGGCTCAATTATCCCGGACAAGACATGCGTTCACCTCCAATAACAAACATTTGAGAAGCTTAATGACGCACACCAGTCAGTGTTGTGTGGAGGTTGGTCGTGGAGGTACAGTAGAACACCGACGGGAAGAAGTGTAAAAAAAACAAAAACATATACTGTGTGTGTGTGTGTATATATATATATATATATATATATATATATATATATATATATATATATATATATATATATATATATATATATATATATATTCGCCATAGTTATGTTACAACAACAGAAGACGGGCGAATATTAAGACTGGTGTAGTTTCCATTGCTATGTTTTCACCAGGCGCTCTTGTATTACTGACTATTTTTTGTGATACAGTGGAGGAGTAACAGTGTAGTGCCAGGGTGAAGGGCCAGGAGTTAGAGAAGGTTGTTCGACGGTAATATGCTGGGACTGTGCCAAATGCTGGTGCAGTGAATCATGTTTGGCCAGTGCTAGTGAAGAGTTTCGTGCAATTTCAGTGAATCGTTTTCGGACAGGGTTAGTGCAGTGATTCATGTTAAGAGAGTTTCTCATGTTTCTTCACTCTTCATGTTAGCACAGTGGTTCCCGTTACTCAAGTTACTTCAGTGACTCATGTTTATACAGCAATTCTTAATAAGCCTCAGATTAATTCATGAAAGAGGAATCATACACTGCATAATTTCTTAATATAATAAAATTAGGGAACGCATTTACAAAGACAAGTAAATATTAACCTAAGCCTACCTCAGCCTTACCATACACCTAAACATTACAAAAGTATACAACACTTATCTACATATACATATATCCTGAGTCTAGACCAACAGTACCAGACTTGGACCACACCCTCTCATCAGCCAGGCTCATCTGACTCTCTGCACTCACCCGCTGAGCTTGTGGACCCGTGACCCACACAGTGCTGATACTTTGTCGCCAATTATCATAGTATTTTAAATAACTAATACAACATTAGGCTGATCTATTTAATATATACATACCATATTAAATAACAATTGCATAAAGGTACAATGTAATATAAAATATAATCCTACCGACTGAACAAGCAGAGTAATTACCTCTGAACAGGTAAGGTAATTACCTCTAATTCCAATATATATAACAGGCATCCAATTCATCATCCACCTCTCTCCAAGGCCAGTCTACATATACGTCATTCCCTACCATCCCTCCCTTACTTTATGTAAATTTCTTTTGTCAAAACTCCTTCTCTTTCACCTTCCTGGTGATGATGATAACGAAGTAAAGTGGCAAATGACTTTGCCATGATAGAAAGGAGAAGAAAAGAATAGGAACGGGAAGTAAAGTAGTCGGGAGTAATAGCAGGTGAGCTACCCACCTAGTTGAGCCTAATTGCTCACTTCTCTCCAGTATCAGTCTTCCTTCTTTTATCATTCCATCAACTTAAAACTTATAACTCTTTCGATAGAGTCACCTACCCGCCTCTTATCACACATCAAAGCATTATCTTTTATTTCATATTCAACGTTCACTAAGCAATAATTAGTCAAATAAAAGACACTGTGTCATTGATGTTACCCTTCAGAGAGGCACACTGCCATAAGTCCCTCCTACAGCTCATCACAAAGTTTAAGAAATAAGTAAAGACAATAGCGACACATCGACGCATAACACATGAAAATAGTGACGCATAAAACATGACAATAGCGACACATACTATTAGAGTGAGTGGTATTATCACGGCAACTTGTGCAATTATAGTGAATCACAAGTGAATGTGGGCCGCCCGTGCCCGGTGAAACTTTTAGCTCGTGCTTGGGTAGCGAACAACGAATAAGGGCAAAAGTCCGTAGACTTGCATGGTTAATTAGGTGCTCCGAATCCGTAGCTTGCATCTCTTTTCATAAATAAAAATGGTTAAAATGGTTAATTAATGCCTTCCTGAAACTATCAACATGGGACCAGGTTTGCTCCACTCTACAATTTTTGGTGATTTTTCCAGCGATTTGATGAAAAACGATGTTTTGTTTGGCTGCCCAGAACATACACACAGCTATTCCTCTAGTATATTAGATAGTGATCACGGGCCCTTCGTGCCCGTGAGTTTGAACGCTAGTGCTTGGCTAGTGTACAGCGAGTGGTGCATAGTCCTGTTTGCATGGTTAATTAAGGTAAGATCATTAAACTTGCATCGTTTTCCATCGTAAATAAATTGGTTATTTAATGCCTTCCTAAAGAAATCATCGACATGGGACCAGGTTTGTTCCACTCTACGAATTTTTTGCGATTTTTCCACCAAGTTTGAAGAAAAACGATTGTGCCGTTTCGGGCTGCCCAGAACAGACACACAGACACATGGCTATTCCGATAGTATATTAGATGATTGTAGAGTTCTTCTTTATATTATAGTGAGTCACGCTGTTACAGTGACTTAAGCTAGTATATATAGTGGGGTAATGGTTAGTGTGACAGTCAGGTAATGGTTAGGTGTGACAGTCATATAGTGGTTAGTGTGACAGTCGGTAGTGTTTAGTGTGACAGTCAGGCGGGGTTAGTGTGACAGTCCGGTAGCGGTTAGTGTGACAGTCAGGTAGCGGTTAGTGTGAAAAGTCAGTAGTTGGTGATGGTCATGTAGTGGTTGGTGTGACAGTCATGTGTAGTGGAAGTGACGACAGTCTGGTAGCAGGTAGCATGACAGTCATGTGAGTGGTTAGTATGACAGTCTGGTAGCAGCGTTTTGTACAATACAGTTATGGCTGTTGTGAGAGGGAAGAGAGCAGTACAGGTAGGAGGAAAGCAAAACTTGTGGCAGGGAGGCAACCATCACAGGTGAGGAGATGAACAACCTGGGCAAGCATCACAGGAGGGAGGAAGGGGGACAAGGATCACAGAAGGAAGGAGGGGACAAGGATCACAGGTGGAGGGGAGGGGGACAAGGATCACAGGATGGGAGGAGAGGGACAAGGATCACAGAAGGGAAGGAAGGGACAAGGATCACAGGAGGGAGGAGGGGGGACAAGGATCATAGGTGGGAGGGAGGAGGGGAGAAACATCACACGAGGGAGGAGGAGAGATAAGGATCACAGTTGGGAGGAGGAGGAGACAAGATCACAGGTGGGAGGGAGGAGACAAGCATCACAAGTGGGAGGAGGGACAAGCATCACAGAAGGAGGGAGGGAGGGAAAAGGCTCACAGGTGGGACGAGGGGACAAGATCACAGGAGGAGGGAGGGGACAAGGATCACAGGGAGGGAGGGAGGGGAAGGGATCAAGGAAGGAGGGACGGAGGAGACAAGGATCACAGGAGGGAGGGAGGGGACAGCTCACAGGTGGGAGGGAGGTGAACAAGGATCACAGGAGGGAGGGGACAAGCATCACAAGAGGGAGGGGAGGAGGACAGCATTGAGACGGGAGGGAGGGAGAGAGGAGGGGGACAGGATCACAGGAGGGAGGGAGAGAGGGAGGGGACAGATCACAGGAGGGAGGGGAGGGAAAGGATCACTGGAGGGGAGGGAGGGACAAGCACTGACAAGAGGGAGGGAGGGGACAAGGATCACAGGACGGAGGGAGGGAGAGAGGGAGGGGACAAGGATCACAGGAGGGAGGGAGGGGACAAGGATCACCAGGAGGGAGGGACAAGCATCACAAGAGGGAGGGGAGGAGGACAAGGATCACAGGAGGGAGGGAGGGGACAAGGATCACAGGAGGGAGGGAGAGAGGGAGGAAGGACTGGCAGGAGGGGAGGGAGAGGGAGGATCACAGAGGGGGGGGAGAGGACAAGGATCACAGGAGGAGGAGGGACAAGATCACAGGAGGGGGGGGGAGAGGGACAAGGATCACAGGAGGGAGGAGAGGACAAGGATCACAGGAGGAGGGAGGAGGACAAGATCACAGGAGGGAGGAGGGGGACAAGGACTGGGCAGGAGGGAGGAGAGGACAAGGATCACAGGAGGGGGAGAGGGACAAGGATCACAGGGAGGGAGGGAGAGGACAAGGATCACAGGAGGGACGGAGGGGACAAGGACTAGGGAGGGAGGGAGGGACAAGGATCACAGGAGGGAGGAGAGGAGCAGGACTGGGAGGGAGGGAGAGGACAAGGACGCAGGAGGGGAGAGAGGGACAAGGACAGGGAGGGGAGGAGAGGGCAAGGATCACAGGAGGGGAGGAGAGGGACAAGGACTGCAGGAGGGAGGGAGGGGACAAGGATCACAGGAGGGAGGGAGGGACAAGCATCACAGGAGGGGAGGAGAGGACAAGGATCACAGGGAGGGAGGGGAGGGGACAAGGATCACAGGAGGAGGAGGACAAGGATCACAGAGGAGGGAGGAGGACGCAGGGGGGAGAGAGGACAAGGATCACAAGGGAGGAGGAGACAAGGATCAGGGGGGAGGGGAGGAGAGGGACAAGGCTCACAGGAGGAGGGAGAGGGACAAGGATCACAGGAGGGAGGGAAGGAGGAGGGGACAAGGCTCACAGGGAGGGGGACAAGGACACAGAGGGAGGAAGGAGACAAGGATCACAGGGGGGAGGGAGAGGGACAAGGACCAGGAGGAAGGAAGGGAGGGGGACAAGGCCCAGGTGGGGAGGAGGGGGATCACAGGAGGGAGGGGGGAGAGGGGACAAGATCACAGAGGGGAGGGGAGAGGACAAGGATGTGGAGAGGGAGAGACAAGGATCACAGGAGGAGGGAGGAGATGATCACAGGAGGGAGGAGGACAAGGATCACAGGAGGGAGGGGAGAGGACAAGGATCACAGGGGGGAGGGGAGGAGGACAAGATCACAGGAGGGAGGGAGGGGACAAGGATCACAGGAGGGAGGGAGAGGGACAAGGATCACAGGAGGGGGGGAGAGGGCGGATCACAGGGAGGGAGGGAGAGGGGACAAGATCACAGGAGGGAGGGGAGGAGGGACAAGGACTGGCAGGAGGGAGGGAGGGGACAAGGATCGGGAGGGAGGGAGAGGGGACAAGGACTCACAGGAGGGAGGGGAGGGACAAGGATCACAGGAGGGGGAGGGAGGGACAAGGACAAGGGAGGGGAGAGGGGACAAGGACAGGAGGGAGGGAGGGGACAAGGACTGGCAGGGAGGGAGGGAGGGGGAAGGATTGCAGGAGGGAGGGAGGGGGACAAGCAACAGGTGGGGAGGGAGAGGAAGGGTGATGGGCAGGGAGGGAGGAGGGAGGGGGACAAGGACTACAGGAGGGAGGGGAGGGACAAGCATCACAGGAGGGAGGGAGGGGAGGCAACACAGGTGGGAGGGAGGGGACAAGGATCACAGGAGGGAGGAGGGGACAAGATCACAGGAGGGAGGAGAGGGACAAGGCTTACAGGAGGGAGGGAGGGGACAAGGATCACAGGAGGGAGGGGAAGGAGGGAGGGGACAAGGACTACAGGAGGGAGGAGGGGACAAGGATCACAGGAGGAGGGAGGGAGACAAGGATCACAGGAGGGAGGGAGAGGGACAAGGATCACAGGAGGGAGGGAGGGGAGGGGGACAAGGCCTACAGGTGGGAGGGAGGGGACAAGGATCACAGGAGGGAGGGAGGGGACAAGGATCACAGGAGGGAGGGAGAGGGACAAGGATCACAGGAGGGAGGGGAGGGGACAAGGATCACAGGAGGGGAGGTGGAGGGACAAGGACTGCAGGAGGGAGGGAGGGACAAGGACACAGGAGGGAGGGGAGGGACAAGGCCTGGGAGGGAGGGAGAGACAAGGACACAGGAGGGAGGGAAGGAGGAGGGGACAAGCCACAGGGGAGGGGAGGGGGGACAAGGATCACAGAGGGAGGGAAGGAGACAAGGATCACAGGGAGGGAGGGGAGGGACAAGGATCACAGAGGGAAGAGGAGGAGGGGAAGGGCAATCACAGGTGGGAGGGAGGGGACAAGGATTACAGGAGTGGGAGGGAGGGAGACAAGGATCACAGGGAGGGAGGAGGGGGACAAGGGACTGGCAGGAGGGAGGGAGGGACAAGGATCACAGGAGGGAGGAGGGGGGACAAGGACAACAGGAGGGGAGGGAGGGGACAAAGGACTGGAGAGGGAGGGAGGGGGGACAAGCATCACAGGAGGGAGGGAGAGGGACAAGGACTGGCAGGAGGGAGGGAGGGGACAAGGATCACAGGAGGGGAGGGAGGGGACAAGCATCAGGAGGGAGGGGAGGGAGACAGCATCAGGGGGAGGGAGGGGAAGGGATCACAGGAGGGAGGGAGGGGGACAAGGACACAGGAGGGGAGGGGAGAGAAGGGAAGGTGGGAGGGAGGGGACAAGGATCACAGGAGGGGAGGGAGGGGAGGGGACAGGACAGGGAGGGAGGAGGGAAGGCATACAGGTGGGAGGGGAGAGGGACAAGGATCACAGGAGGGAGGGAGGACAAGGATCACAGAGGAGGAGGGGGACAAGGATCACAGGAGGAGGAGGAGACAAGCACAGGGGAGGGAGGGAGAGGGACAAGGACTGGCAGGAGGGAGGGAGGGGACAAGGATCACAGGTGGGAGGGAGGGGACAAGGATCATAGGGAGGGAGGGAGGGGGACAAGGATCACAGGAGGGGGGGAGGGAGACAAGATCACAGGAGGGGGGTGGGGGGCTAGGTTGCCATTATCAGGTTGGGCACAGCTCTGGCAGTCAGGCAGAGCGTCTCACAGACTCGCTGGTAATGAACCATTTGTTTTATGACCTGGCGGGGAGCACCACCTTGTTCTCCTGGCAGGCCGCCGCCTCCACCACCACTACGGACCTGTCCTAGTGACCAGTACAAGTGACCTGTACCAGTGACCACCACTAGGGGCTTGTACCAGCAACCACCATCAGGGACCTGTACTAGTGACCACCACCAGGACCTGTACTAGTGCCCACCACCATGACCTGTACTAGTGACCACCACCAGACCTGTACTAGTGACCACCACCAAGGACCTGTACTAGGACCACCACCAGGACCTGTACTAGTGACCACCACCAGGACCTGTACTAGTGACCACCACCAGATCTGTACTATGACCCGGACCTGACTAGTGACCCACCGGACGTACTAGTGACCACCACCAGGACCTGTACTAGTGACCACCACCAAGGATCTGTACTAGTGACCGCCACCAAGGACCTGTACTAGAGAACACCACCAGGACCTGTACTAGTGACCACCACCAGGGACCTGTACTAGTGACCACCACCAGGACCTGTACTAGTGACCACCACCAGACCTGTACTAGTGACCACCACCAGACCTGTACTAGTGACCACCACCAGGACCTGCAGTATGTGACCACCACCAGGACCTGTACTAGTACCACCAGACCTGTACTAGTGACCACCACCAGACCTGTACTAGTGACCACCACCAGACCTGTACTAGTGACCACCACCAAGGACCTGTACTAGTGACTACCACCAAGGACCTGTACTAGTGACCACCACCAGACCTGTACTAGTGACCACCACCAGGGACCTGTACTAGTGACCCACCAGGACCTGTACTAGTGACCACCACCAGGACCTGTACTAGTGACCACCACCAGAGACCTGTACTAGTGACCACCACCAAGGACCTGTACTAGTGACCACCACCAGGACCTGTACTAGTGACCACCACCAGGACCTGTACTAGTGACACCACCAGACCTTACTAGTGACCACCACCAGGGACCTGTACTAGTGACCACCAACAAGGACCTGTACTAGTGACCACCACCAGAGACCTGTACTAGTGACCACCACCAGGACCTGTACTAGTGACCACCACCAGGACCTGTACTAGTGACCACCACCAAGGACTGTACTAGTACCACCACCAAGGACCTGTACTAGTGACCACCACCAGGACCTGTACTAGTGACCACCACCAGGGACCTGTACTAGTGACCACCACCAGGACCTACTAGTGACCACCACCAGGGACCTGTACTAGTGACCACCACCGACCTGTACTAGTGACCACCACCAGGGACCTGTACTAGTGACCACCACCAGGGACCTGTACTAGTGACCACCACCAGGACCTGTACTAGTGACCACCACCAAGGACCTGTACTAGTGACCACCACCAAGGACCTGTACTAGTGACCACCACCAGGACCTGTACTAGTGAAACCACCAGGGACCTGTACTAGTGACCACCACCAGGACCTGTACTAGTGACCACCACCAGGGACCTGTACTAGTGACCACCACCAGACCTGTACTAGTGACCACCACCAGGGACCTGTACTAGTGACCACCACCAAGGACCTGTACTAGTGACCACCACTAGGGACCTGTACTAGTGACCACCACCAGGACCTGTACTAGTGACCACCACCAGGGACCTGTACTAGTGACCACCACCAGGGACCTGTACTAGTGACCACCAGGACCTGTACTAGTGACCACCACCAGGACCTGTACTAGTGACCACCACCAGGACCTGTACTAGTGACCACCACCAGGGACCTGTACTAGTGACCACCACCAGGGACCTGTACTAGTGACCACCACCAGGACCTGTACTAGTGACCACCACCATGACCTGTACTAGTGACCACCACCAGGGACCTGTACTAGTGACCACCACCAGGACCTGTACTAGTGACCACCACCAGGGACCCGGCCTAGTGACCACCACCAGGGACCTGTACTAGTGACCACCACCAGGACCTGTACTAGTGACCACTAAGGACCTGTACTAGACCACCACCAGGGACCTGTACTAGTGACCACCACCAATGATCTGTACTAGTGACCACCACCAGGGACCTGTACTAGTGACCACCACCAGGGACCTGTACTAGTGACCACCACCAGGACCTGTACTAGTGACCACCACCAGGGACCTGTACTAGTGACCACCACCAGGACCTGTACTAGTGACCACCACCAGGGACCTGTACTAGTGACCACCACTAGACTAGCACCAGACCTGTATAGACCACGGGACTACGTTCCAAGGTTAGTGACCACCACAGACCTGTACTAGTGACCACCACCAGGACCTGATTGACCCCGGACTGTACTAGTGACCACCACCAAGGACCTGTACTAGTGACCACCACTAATAGAAGATGTCTGGGAGGAAAATGGATAATATTCAGTAAAACAGCAGCAGAAGACAAGTGAATAACCACACATTAATAAGATCAATGTAAAGAGTCGTACAATATTAATGATAAAAAAGGAATAAGAGAAAAGGAGATGAGGTTAGGAATAAATAAAGAATCATAATGATGTAGGAAGAGGAGAATAAAATCACTCGATAATGACAAAAATATCGAGGAAGAAGAAGAAAGTCGAATGAAAAAGGAGAAACAAATAATAATGATAAAATGACAATGAAGAAACGAAAAATGAAACTAACTAAAATGATTAATTTAACAAAAACGAAAATAGAATAATAATTTTAATGATACCAATAATGAGAACAACAACAACAACAACAACATAAACTACAACAGCAGCAACAATACCAACAACAATATTACAGCGACGATAACAACAAAAGCATCATCAACAGCAATTACAGTAACAACAACATCAACAACAAAAATTATTATTCAAATGCAAATGCAATATAATAATTAATATCACCGAAGACCACGGGATGAGGATGCTGAAGAGGACGGGAGGAAGGTGTGGAGGAAACGGGAGAGAGGGTGTTGAGGAAGGACGGGAGGGGAATAAAGAAAGTGATGGTGGGTGAGAGGGGTAGGTGGTGGTAGAGAAGAAGGAAGGGGTAGTGATGGTTGATGGAAGAAGTGAGTAGTGATGTGATGTTAGTGGTAGTGGTTGGAGGGGGGTAGTGGAAGTGATGGTGGTAAAGATAGCAGGAGGAGGGAAGTGATGGTGGTAAAGATAGCAGGAGGAGGGTAGTGGAAGTGGTTGGTAGTGGTAGGAGAAGCCCCATGGCCGCAGGTCACCATGAACTGTCTCTAGAGGCTGCACACAAGAGAAACGTAAATTCAGAGATTTCTGAACGTGGATCAAGGTAGCTTCACTGCTCTGGTGTTCACAACATCTGGCGGGATGAGACTAAGTGCAAGATGCTTCTACGCAAGACTGGCCCAGGTGTTATCAGAACAGAAGCAGCAACGCAGAAGCTACGTTGCAGCCTGGTTGACATGTCGACTATCCTTATCTCTACTTAGGTCTGCATTGCTTTGTCTCAGAAGAACAAGATCTTTGGCTCCAAAGCCAACAACAGTCGCAGATATTGACTACGAGGCAACAGTCACTGAATGCCGCATAGATCCGAGGCTTCACTGACTCAGCTAGGGTAGTTAATCTTGTATTAGGATATTCAATATTAAGGTAATAGAATGGCAACGAAGATGTAGGTATTGGGAGAGGCTGGAGAAGTTAGTGGGAGTGATTACAAATAACTGCCAATGTATAATGAGACCTGTTGGTTCAAACTTAACTACTCAGTAAAACAAAACAAAAAATGGATGATACTTAGAGTTATTCCCAGCAAAAACACAGCGTAAGTACAGGTCAGCCATCACCGTACCGAGAATCCATTCCCACCATAAATAAATGAAAGAAAACACAGGGAATATCTATAATATTTTACTCGTACAAGAACGACGGCAGGCTCGTATCATCATTGGGTATGACTTTGCTTGGGAGATTGGTATCCCCGCATCCCCTGAGCAACGCTCTTGTGCATTATGCAGAAGACCCGACAGCAGCACCCTTATCCACTACCTCCTAAGATGTCCCCACACACAACGCTTCCGTGACGCCTGGTGGACCACCACTCCACGACCCCCTGACGGAGACACGATGATCCTCCCCATACTGGCCAGATATTTTGTAAATAATATTGATTATGTGTTAAAGGAATATCCTTCCTTCCTTAGGCTTTAGTAAGCCCCTTTATAATATTTATGCTGTATATACTTGTCACACTTGCCAGATACCTCTGGTGTCATTGTACAGGGGTACCTAGTGACAGCACTAGGATCCGGCTTCCTCTATCAAGGAATAAACAATTGAAATTGAAATTGAACGACGGCAGGAGGACGTACTACAACATCTACATCTCCCATTACTATCTTTTTCAGGTTAAATACACAAATGAAATAAGGAATCCTTTTTCTTCTATATTATCTTCAGCCTCATTGATGGTTGTCTCCTCTCAGCATTTGTATTTTTAAAGAAAATATATTTAATTCGGCTGGCAAGCTTCATATGACTTATTTCGCAAACTAGGGATGCTTGGCTGCACGTCAGCGTGTCCTTCCTAGACTGCTGACATTCTTCCTAAATGGAGGTGAACTAGGACTGTACCGCGAACTGTTTAGGCCTAACGAAGGTATTGTTCAGTACAGTATGTGAAAGCTTTCTTTTGTTTTGTATTCAAATATGATCGCTGTCACCCCGAACACATGTTTTTTCTTTTATTTATTTTTTACGTATTGTCTACTTCGGTAATGGTATACAGAGATTTATCTTGGCTTCCTTTCCCCCGAATCTTTGTATCATCTTCAAAATTTATCTATATCATAAAGTATCCCAAGCCTTGAGCATTAATAAATAAACAGCATAGGACCCAACACTAACCCCTGTGGTGCGTTTCTTGTTACCCTCTCCCACTTACCTGTGTCTTCATCTATCACTAATCTACGTCTCCTGCTCTTTAACTTTTCTTTCCACGATTACTTTCCCTTTAATCCCTTGAGCTTTTAACTTTTCTATGAAACTTTGAGAAGGAACTTTTTCAAACGGCTTATGAGAAATTAAATAAGAAATGTTTAATGTATTATTTACCATATTATATAAAGGCTTTGAAAAAATAAGGAAACTGAGTTGAGCAAGACCTATTGTGTCGAATTCCGTGATACTGGTTGTCTTGGTGGTAAGGATGGGGTAGTGGTAGTGGTGAGGAGAGAGTAGTGGTAGTGATGGTAGTGAGGAGGAGGTAGTGGTGAGGAGAGAGTAGTGGTAGTGGTGGTGGTGAGAAAGGGGTAGTGGTAGTGTGGCTATTAAGGAGAGGGGTAGTGGTAGTGTTGCTAGAAAGGAGAGGGGCAGTGGCAGTGTGGCTAGCAAGGAGAGGGGTAGTGATGGTGGTAGTGATGTTGTAGATATAATTATAATTAGTCGTAATGGTTGTGATGTTTACAGAAGCAACCATTTGAAGAAAGAGATTTTTTATGATAATTAAAAACGTGGTAGTGGTTTTGGTGACAATGGTGGTGGTTGTATCTTAATTGATGGTGGTTGTGGTGTAAGTGGTGGTGGTTGTGGTGCAAGTAGTGATAGTTGTGGTGCAAGTAGTGGTGGTTGTAGTGATAATGGTGGTGGTCGTGGTAGTATTGGTGGTGGTTATGGTGCTATTATTGATGGTGGCTGTGGGGTTAGGAGTGATAGTGGTAGTATTGGTGGTGGTTATGGTGCTATTATTGATGGTGGCTGTGGGGTTAGGAGTGATAGTGGTTATGGTGCAATTAGTGGTGGAAGTTGTGGTGTTAGTGGTGGTGGTTTTGGTGATAGTAGTAGTGGTGATTTTGGTGTTAGTGGTGTTGGTGGTGATAGTAGTGGTAGTTGTGGTGTTAATACAAGTGGTGGTTGTGGTGATACTCGTGATGGTGGTTGTAGTGTTAGTATCACAAGCAGGCTGGCGGGTCTGTGTGAAGAACCAGGGACAGGCAAGCGAGAATTCCACGTCGCGTCTTAAGGCTGGGCGAGTCAACCCAGCAGGGGGCCCGACCCACTCTCAGCCACGCTAACCAACCGACCCAGCCAGGCCCACCCCTCACACTACGACCACTCCATACACGGACCACCCACTACTAAGACCACCCTTCATGTATACATATCTACATATGCACCACCCGCCACCACAACCACTTTATGATCACTCCGCTCACTACTACGATCACACTATCTGTTATTACGACCACCACCGCCTGCTTCTATATATATATATATATATATATATATATATATATATATATATATATATATATATATATATATATATATATATATATATATATATATATATATATATATATATATATATATATATATATATACTATATATACACCACCAGCCACTACGAACGCTGTAAACACTACTCCTGCTACTATGAACACCCTATAAACACACACACACACACACCCCCACACAAACACACACACACACACACACACGCACACGCACACGCACACGCGCGCACACACACACACACACACATTATCCTTCTAACAGTTTTACCAGAGTATATGAGGAACGTATCGTGTTGCTCCCAGACAAGGAATATATACACTTACCACCCTGAATAATGTTTTTAATTTCCTCACACAGATTTGGCCCCATCTCACAGCTGGACTCTTCCTTCTACACTCCTTCACAACCATTCATGCCTTGCAAGCACTTCATTATGAACGTCTATTTATGCCCAAAGCACCATTTCCTATGACGACTACCCTGCCATCGCTACCACTCGAGAAATGAACTACCTCTGGGGGTTAAGGGTCAGAAGCTGGGTTGTGACCACTGGACCGAGGGACCACCCTTTAAGGCATACTGAGCTTGGGTACTGGCCATATCGTTCCATCATCACCATCACCCATGATGAAGAGTAGTGCCAGAAGAACTGTTTATAGCCAGGCTTTACTGGGGAATTTATCTCACATCCGGGTTATGCTGAACAATACGACCTGTTATATGAGCTGGTAGGTAAGGAACCCTGATTAATGTTTGAACTGTAAAACTAACGTTATACTATCCTAAAGAATGGCGATACTATGTGAACCTAAAACAGTATATGTGGTTTATATTGTTCACTCTAAGGGAAAACGAAACATGGCCTCAACCTTTTGTTCCTACATCGGTTCACCCATACATTCGTTTTTCGGTGTAGATGTTCATCTTTGCTTCCGTCGTTCAATCTCTCCTTCCGTTCACCCCCCCCCCCCCATTTGTGCGTCTGTGTGTCAATCAGCGGGGTTGGTGACATAACATCTCACTGTCTACGAACCAAAGGTGTGTCCTGCATGAAGCGATCTTTAGTTCGCTTATGAGTAATTTTGACCCGTTTCATCAGAGGTCACTAAGGTTATTGGGGTAGAAATCTCTCGTCCCGTTGTGTCTGCTTCACCAAAGGATCATGGCACCCAAGGATCGGTTTCCGTTGTATATATACTGTCGAGGCTATAAAGTCTTCCTTAACACATGAAAGACCTGAACCAGAAACGACATAATTCGATAGCTGACAGATGTTAGAGGCAGTGCCATGTCCCATATATTCATGATACACATCTAGACTCTAAATCCAAGACTAAACAACGTATGGATAGTGTATGCAGAGATGAAGATTCCTTCACGTGTTAAGGAGGTGAAACGAGATCCTTGACTGTTGACCTTTGACGTTCTCAAGGAGTGACATCACCCAAGACAATACAGTACCCTGGCGTTTGTGATCCAAATCGGAGGCAAATCGGTTGGGACGCTGTCAAGATCTCGTCCAGAAACAATGGAAATTATGCAGCCCATGAACTTTTATATTCGGCCATATGTGCGGCGTTAAGCAACATATAGGTGATTCCTTGAAATATCCTTAGATATAAATCAAAAGGTGAAATTGTGGTTGTTGGAAAATTGTGACATATGACATCCATGTAAACATAAAGCAGGTCATCAATATCAAGGTGAATATGTGAGGAAGGAGGCTTAGATTAGGTTAGGTTAGGTTAGGTTTGGTTAGGTTAGGTTAGGTTAGGTTAGGTTAGGTTGTGTGACTATCATAATGTCGTCAATCTCAATAAGAAATATTTACAAATAAGATATAGGAAAATAACTTCAGTGTGAGGGTAAAGGCCAATTGTAACATTAATGTCAATTTATTGCCTTTCACATGGGTTCTTATTTTAATCTCCGTAATAAATGTAACATCAAACAACGTACAGAATAACTAACTGAAGTGACCTTAATATATCAGTCAGAAACAAGTCATAACTTCCGACCTTTATATCCGTCAATATGAAAAATAAAAATATATTCATGTGATTTTGAACAATAGGTATGATATGAATATTAATGATATGACCTGATCTTGAGTACAGCGCTAGAGACTAAACCCCGTGTAGAGTTACGATTATAATGAATGTTGACCCTGTGAGATCACGAAAAATTAAAGAGCTTCCTATGAAATGACTTTAAAGGTCCAAAGTCAGAGTAGAACCGATAAATTTACAAAGTAATAAGAATTACTTTTGTGTACTTGCATTACAGAATGAGGTAAATTTACTTTATTTTAAGGCAATTGATTTAGAAAAAGTCATATTGAGAAAAGTTCGACCAGTACAATATTAAGCGTATCGACAATATAAACCAAGTTGTCAGTGAAGAGTAACACAAGATCTGTAACATATGAGGCATTACGCATTATAAGGGCGACCCAGCCATAGTCTCAAAAATCCATTTTCTATGGTATCAGAATCATCTACCTTGCTCAGTCATATCCATTTGTGCTAACCTAACCTAACCTAACCTAACCTAACCAGGACAATGGAATATGAATGACCTTGAATCATATAAGAAATGTCCAAGTAAAAGCTGAGTGTTCTATATCTACTCTATAAATCCTTTATTAAGTGACATACAGAGAACATTATAAAGCAAATGATATTTTTTTTTTGAATAGAGACATTAGATTAAGTATCTTAAATAGATATAAAGTTAATACATATTTATGTATTTAACGTCCGTCAGTTTGCCAAATTTGAATTTTAATCCCAAGAGATTCTTCATTGAAAACTGAGTGTTAAGATAAAAAATAGTTCTCAACATGCCACAAAAACCAGCAGTACAACATACAGTACAATGACGTCTTCCAAATTTAAAGTAAATGAGTTGAGAAGTTGTCAAGATATCACTGAGCAACGAGAGTCACTTACAGACACGAGAAACTAATCCAGGACTCAGCCATCAGAAGTAACATTACATGAACAACAATAGATTATTATATACAATACAAGGCGATGCTAAGCTTACGAGTTTCAGTTGGGGCACAAATCTATCACGGTGGACACAAATACCATCTTGATTTAAGGAAGAAAATGAATCATACAAACCTCAAATGACGTATGCCATTAAAGACGAAAATATCAGGTATAGTTACAACAGTAATTAAGAAATAAAATTTAAATGGCTTAGTAAACGTTATATAAATATTCTGAATATGAAAAAAACAGACTCTTTCCTAATGCCATAGTATAAGAAAACAAAAGTAATATACTGTGTCATTTGAGACAGAATACAACAAGATATATGAAAACACTGTGGCACATAAGGATACTGTGATCTGATGATTACGGTGCACATTTTTTCCCTGACCAACAGTTTTAACAGGTAAAGAAAAATAAGATTGGAAAATGCAATATGATTCACCAGGTTTTCTTCGGGTACTCCGGTTTCATCCTGTACTTACACTGGACAGTATTGGTCATAACAAACTAACCAAGAAAGGACCAACCACCTGAACGGCTAAATAAGTTTGTAAGTGACAGAAATGACAAATCAAAAGGCAATTAACATTAATTAAGAAGAGTACCACTTTTATATTCAGGATTTGAAAACCGTGAGAGAGGTGTAAGCATTCTTATAAAGCATATGCTGAGAAGCATCGGACAGAGTTCTGCTAGTCAAATTCACAGGTTTATTCCCAGTCCTTTCAGCTGTGAATGGGTACCTAACAGTTGGGGAAGTGAGAGTGGTCAAGTGACAGTCAAGTTCAGTTCCAGCAACAATGCCGCCTTCCATAATATTGAAGGCTTAATATAAAGTAGGACCACATGGATTAGATTATAGAAATAAAGGAATTGAAAAAATCTATTTGTGTTTTAGTAAAGAAAATAAGATAATTAATGCAATTTCGTGGTTCAACGCCACACAAGGCATCTTTATACACGGATATCAACCAAGGATAATGAAAATAATGTTGTCAGGAATCAAACTTAACCTAACCTAAGATTCGACCCCAGTAGCAGCAGCCTGTAGGTCAGAACTCTACATTAGTCTTAACAGTACTCTGTTGGCTATATGGATGATTCTACATTATTATCTCATACTGATTCTCTCCATACTGCGACAGTTGCTGCTTCCTCTCTAATGTTATCAATAAAATCAACTTCTGGTGCAAACAAAATGTAAGAAACTCACTACCAATAGAACAAAGTCATGTATTGTTGAAAGATCAAGATCAATTCATCTAACTTACCTTCCGTTGTTTATAGGAGATGTGATTATAGAAAACAGTGATGAGTTTGTAATACCACATGTTGCTTTTGACACCAAATTGAATTTTATAGAACCTTTACGGAATATTTTATCACATACGTTAAGAAATTAGTAATTACTTCATAAGTTTCCTCTATTCATCAAGATAACAAAACCAATAAAATGTATTTTCTGACTCCATCATCTTTATTCCCTACTTGAAAACTGTTCGCCCGTCTGGAGCTGTGCAGGTGATAGTCTTATAGTGTTGGATAAGATATCCCACGGACCTCATTTTCTTTTCCCTCAAAATGACAGCGGCTATCTCGAAAATAAAACAAATAGTACTTCTCGCTCTGCATCCCACAAGACATTCTTAGGTAATGTCGATCTACTTTTATGACACTCCAGCACTATGTCCCTCCTACAGTAACTCACCAAACATGAATATTTTAAATTAACCAAGTTGTAACACAACTTTGTAATATAAATCGAATTAGGCTAACACGGTTAAGTTGTGGTAAGGTCATCCACTGGACGTCTTCGATGAAAAAGTTGCTAAATTTATGCAGGCGTGTAATAGAATTCTTAGGAATTAGTAATGTAATGTGAAGTTCAGATTTTTCTACTTAAAGGTGTATGGCCAGGTTGGCACCTGCGTTCACTTCAGGTTGATGGTGTGTTATACTTGACAAGGGTGTAACACAGCAGTTGAAAATGTTATATCTAAAAACAACACCTCGAAGCACAATGGGGAAACAAAGTAATAGTTATGGACATTTTGAGGGCCACAGTGAGAAAGGTCCAGCTACTGACATAAAGTAGTGTTGAGATGATACTGAATCACAAACTTTGAATGGCGTCTCTTTATTGAAAGTTTATAATTTGATTGCCGACATACACCTGAAGATTGCATCCAAAAAAAACAGATCCTAAAACCGGGTGTCAAGGACAAGTCTGTGGTCCGGGTGTCTAGAACAGGTCTGTGGGCCGGGTGTCTAGGACAGGTCTGTGGGCCGGGTGTCAAGGACAGGTCTGAGGGCAGGGTGTCTAGAACAGGTCTGTGGGCCGGGTGTCTAGAACAGATCTGTGGGCCGGGTGTCTAGGACAGGTCTGTGGGCCAGGAGTCTAGAAAGTTTGTCTACATTACGGTCTCTAAAGAGTACTGAGATTCAGAATCTTTAAACAAAAGCTTTAGAGAACATTCAATCCAGCAGGTCATGCCTTAATCCCTGACAACCTGCCCCCCAGCCCTGACTCCTTGACAACCTGCCCCCTAGCTCTGACTCCTTGACAACCTGCCCCTACCTCTGACTCCTTGACAACCTGCCCCTAGACTCCTTGACAACCTGCCCCAGCCTGACTCCTGACTCCTTGACACCTGCCCCTAGAACTAAATCCTTGACAACCTGCCCCTAGCTCTGACTCCTTGACAACCTGCCCTAGCTCTGACTCCATGACAACCTGCCCCAGCCCTGACTCCTTGACAACCTGCCCCATAGCTCTGACTCCTTGACAACCTGCCCCTAATCATGACTCCTTGAAAACCTGCCCCCTATCCTTGAATTCTTGACAACCCTTGACAACCTGCCGCTAGCCTTGACTCCTTAACAACCCTTGACAACCTGTCCTTTAGCCCTGACTCTTTGACAACCTGCCCCCTAGCCTTGACTCCTTGATAACCCTTGACAACCTGCCCCCAGCCACGACTACTTAACAACCTGCCCCCTAGCTCTGACTCCTTGACAACCTGCCCCTAGACCTGACTCCTTAAGAACCTGCACCTAGACCTGAATCCTTGAGAACCAGCCCCTAGACCTGACTTCTTGACAACCTCCCCCTAGACCTGAATTCTTAACAATCTGCCCCTACACCTGACTACTTGACAACCTGCCCCTAGACCTGAATCCTTGACAACCTGCCCCTAGCTCTGACTACTTGATAACCTGCCCCCTAGCCCTTACTCTTTGACAATCTGCCCTTAGCTGTGACTCCTTGACAATCAATTGTGGGTATCAATTGTAGGCAAATTACTGGAAGCAATCATTTCAAACTCTATTCGAAATCACCTGGAGAAGCACAAGTTGATCAATGATTCCCAACATGGCTTCACAAGATGGCGTTCATGTCTAACTAATAGGGTGTCAATTTAGGGGGTGAACTGGCTAAATTGAAAATCGAGTAATTTGGTAGCAATTTATTGTAGTCTTTAAGCATGCAAAACAATATTCTGGCATAAATTTTTTTTTATAATAAGTCCTACCTACATCAAATGGATTTTTAAATGTACATATTTGTGAATTTATAACATAACCAGCGTTTGCACACATGTTACTGTTTCAAGTTTCAAATTATTATATTTTATTATCCGTAGTCTATTTGAAAGTAACCAATGCCTTCATACTCTCTTTGCTTTGGTTTCTTGTCATCAGTAGTCTGCTTGCTATTTGTGCTTTGATGTAACCTTCTCGCCTCTCGTGGCTGTAAACATGGCCCGCTGCTTCTGTGACCATTTTCACACATCTCTCCACACTTTGAGTGTGGGAAGGCCACTTCGGCACCTGCATTGGAGTCTCTTTAAGGTTTCTCAATTCTTGGCTAGTTAGACTTGTTGTCAATGGTGGCTCTAAGACTTCCAAACTCAAGTCAACCAATTCTGACAATTTGGTGGCATTGACGTTTATTGGGGGAACTTTTCTTGAATGAAACGAACAGTCTCCCAACTGGTCGTCATCTATTAGCGTTCCTCTAATCTTTAGAATGACTTCTACAGCCTCGGTTCGGAGATTGGTACATTGACTGCAAAGCATTGCTTGCAAAACTGCTTCTGATCGAGCATACCAAGCGGACCTTCTTGCCACAGGTAACACGATGTCCCTCACTACCTTCCTCTGTGTTCTTACTAGCTGCAATTGAAACAAAAGGTGATTGGGCCCATCCACCCACATAGGATTAAGTTTCACACTAAACCACTGGGGAAGATAAACTCCAATAATAAATTCAACAATTAACCTCAAATTCTTCAGCACTTTGCCCTTCAATTCGTGTTTGGAAATCCAAATCCTGCAGAAACGAAGAGCTGTAGTTAACCAACGGCTGTGACTGACAGGTCCAATCTCCAAGAGAGCCAATGACTGAGGCACTTCTCCTGATCTTATTGCTTGGGCAATACGATAAGCATAGGATTGATCTGTGCTGAGATCTTTGATGACTCCTTCAGACAACGCCGGAAGGGGAGGGCCAACTTCGACCTTTGGAAAGGTTGTATTTATTTCTAGTTGTGTTGCTTCATCCAGCATGATGCCAAGGGGACCTGACCACTTGTTGTTGCTCTTTGTAGGACCATCAAGTTCCTGGATGAGATGACGAAGAGGTAGCTCGCCTGTATGTAAATCACATACAATCCAAACAAGTCTTCTTCCTAGTTTTTTCTCTAAATGCGTCATTACACCCCCCTGCCATCCGGTGTTCACTGCAGTTGAATCTCCACCAACAGCCTGCAGTGAACTGCCAAGTCCTCTCTCCTGAACCCAACATAAAATATGATCAGCAATGACCTCTGCATGTTTCTTCCCTTCTACTTCAGTTTCGGGAGCAAAGTGAAACAAAAACCGACCACCAGGCTCAGAACAGACAGAGTAGTGTTCTTCTTTGATGAGACCTGGAAACTTTCTGTTCACTCCCTCTACTTCTAGCAAAACTTTTGTGTCATCTATTCTTCCATCAAACAAAAGACAGGAGAGCCCTCCCTCGCTTAAATCTTTTTCATGCTGATCAGATATTTCCTTCATTATTTTTTCTTGTGCTCTTCTAATTTTATTATGATCTATCACCAAAGATACATCCTCTCGGCTGATGAGGCCTGCATCTATCCAAGCGGCAGTTGCAATTTCTGCAGCCTCACGAAGTCCAGCATGGTGGCGAATACTAGCTAAAGCAATGTTTGAAATATTTCTTGTGTTGTATTTCATTTTCTTTGGTAAAGGTTCAGATGGCTCTTTGGAACTATCATCTGATGTTGCTTCCTGTTCATCAGAAGAACTATCAAAGAAGTGATAAACATCTTGACACAGCTCTTCCTCTCTTTGGATGGCTTCTTCACTCTTCATTTTCTTCTTGTTCCCTCTCTCGGATTTGTTCTCTCTTCTTGGCATTAGCAATCTGCTTCTTTGTTTCTGAATAATCTATTGAACCCATTTGCATACTTCCTTGGCCTTCTGCCTTTGTCCTCTGTGCCTTTATAAATTCAAGCTCTAAAACAGGGATCTTCTTTTCACGAGGACAACCACAATCAATGTGGGAATTATTTTCTCTCTTACCTGAGTGAGAACAGTTGGATTCAGAACATAATTGTATGGAGCACTTGCAGGTCAAAATGTCAAACAGAGTATCAAGTGTGTGCAGAAATTCATTTTTCCTGGCCAAGTTTCCTTTACCAAGTGATGTTTCAACTGCTTTGTGCCATAATTTCGTTAGTTTTAGCTCAATAGTTCGACACTGATTAATCACAGGTGGTTTGAATAGTGCATTAGCTTTTGTCCATTGATGCAGAAGAGGGACTATCATGTCATTTATGAGTTCTTTATCTGTATAGTTCCTTCTGTCCTTTGCATTTTTTTCTCGAAGGAGTAACCCTAATCTTAGCATGTCTCTCACTGTTGGAAGTTCTGATACAGGAAGCTCCTTCCCTTTACCAACTAGCAGGCTCAAGTGGGTTGACAACTGACTTCTTGTCTTCAATTTTGACATCTTCACACTATCTGACAAATAGAAAAATATTTCAATGTTTCATAATTCAATTGTTGTTTCAAAAAATATCAATTTGTTTATCAAAAATGCTGTAACAGAAATAACATAATAATTTCTTAGAACATAATGTTTTATACAATGATATAAGTAACTGCGACAATCAATATGCCCTACTTACAATAATTAAAATGTAGAATTCGTCTGGTAGAGTAGGTGCAAGTGCAATGAGAGCAAACCACCGTCTATGATATCTAGAAGGAGAGTGAGCCGGGCGCCTTATCCTCACGCTTGGTACAAGTCAAAACAAGAATTAAACTGTCCCACACGGAGAGCCTGTTCATGTTCATGTTCTGACATGCATATTGTACACAAGCTATAGAACCATAAAATACTCCATAATCCATATGCTTACATGAGATTAGTTAATATCAAGTGAATAATTCTAATCAAGTCTCATTAATTTGTTGAAATACTGATATTTGAAACTTTAAGGTATAATTGATGTAGGTGAGGGTTATTTCAATTCATTTTTGTTTGCTAATCTCAAGTTTAGACATAAAGAGGCACAATATTTTGACTACCAAATTTGATTTTTAACATGTTGACAAAATTGACACACCACTAACTAATCTATTAACATTCTTTTCATCAGTTTTCGAATCAGTGGACGAGGGGCACAATTATGATGTGGTATATCTCGACTTTAGCAAAGCCTTCGACAGAGTACCCCACGAAAGACTAATAAGAAAAGTGGAGGCTCATGGCATTAAAGGTGATATTCTAAAATGGATTAAGACGTGGTTACAGGACAGAAAACAGCGAGTGAGCATTAACGGTACTAAATCCCATTGGAGCAACGTCACTAGTGGAGTTCCGCAAGGCTCAGTACTTGGACCATTATTATTTATTATATACATAAACGACATAGATATCGGCGTAGACACCAACATAAGTAAATTTGCTGATGACACTAAAATAGGACGTGTAATTAAATCTGACGAGGACTCTGCAAGACTACAGGAAGATCTAAAAAAAAATTTCGAATGGTCTGAAAAATGGCAGATGAAATTCAATGTGGACAAATGTAAAGTACTCAGCATAGGAGATGTAAACAGGGAAACCAGATACCAGATGAACAACGATGTTATTGAGAAATCCGACTGCGAGAGAGATTTAGGAGTAATGATAAGTAGGAGTCTTAAGCTAAGTAAACAATGTGTATTTGCTCGAAACAAAGCTAATAAAGTACTTGGGTTCATACAAAGGAGTGTTAGTTACAAGACTAGCGAGGTCATCTTAAAACTATATCTTGCGCTTGTGAAACCTCACTTGGATTACTCAGTTCAATTCTGGTCACCGTATTACAGAATGGATTATAGAATCCTTGGAAAGAATTCAGAGGAGAATGACAAGACTAATCCCGGGCATTAGGAACCTTGAGTACAGAGACAGGTTAAAGCATCTTAATTTGCACTCCCTCGAGAGACGTAGAGTGAGAGGCGACATGTTCGAGGTGTATAAATGGAAGTCAGGGCTGAACTAAGGGGACATTACAAAGGTACTCAAACTATCCAACCAGGAGCGAACTCGTAACAATGTTTTTAAATTAGACAAATTTAGATTTAGGCGCGAAATAGGTAAACATTGGTTTGGAAATAGAGTAGTGGCCGACTGGAACAAGTTACCAAATATCATCATTAACTCAAATACGCTGGATAGCTTCAAGTATAGGTTGGATGGATATATGAGCAATAGGGGTTGGGTGTAAATGGGACTGCCCAGTATGGGCCAATAGGCCCGTTGCAGTTTCCTCCATTCTTATGTTCTTATGTTCTTAATCTTCCCCTAGACCTGACTCCTTGACAACCTGCCCGTTAAACCTGACTCCTTGACAACCTGCCCCCTTGACAACCTGCGCCTAGCTCTGACTACTTGATAACCTGCCCCTAGCCTTGACTCCCTAAGAATATGCATCTAACTTCGACTTCTTCGGAAACTGGTATGTTTTAGGTTTCAGTCAACGGAGTATTTATCAGGAATCTCTACTTATCATGTGCTCTGGTATTCAAAAAGCAGTAGGCAGAGATAAGGAAGATTTACCTCTCATGGTACCTGGCAGTGTTTCCTCAGTTCACACATTCCAGTAAAAGACATCCGTTCATTTTTATCAAGTAATTATTTTCTAATGCCACTACAAATTTTCATTCATCTGTAAAATTCTTGCCTCTTTCTACTTCACGCCTGAAATACTTGTAAGCCCTTTCATGCTGAAATTTTAACATGTCAAGGAAAATTTTTTGTGCTTATGGAACTTCTAAGAAAATTTCCCCTTTAGCAGGAAATAAATTGTTGAGAACCTTCAGTTACGTTTATTTATATTGCAGTAATATCCGTAATTTCTGGTTTAAGCAGAGTCATCCCCAGGAAACACAGAGGTCAAAGTACCTTGATTATTAAGTCATTTTTCATCACTCTTGTCAGATTAGGTCAGGTGTTACGTGTTGCCCAGACCGCAGTCACAGGTGTACTAACTTTTAATCAAATGACGTTTCATATTACTGGCATTTTTCTTTAGACAAACGTGAACACCATTAATAAAAACTATTTTAATTACAACTAAGGCAATATATGTTCCACAAAACAAGCACGTAAAGAATAAATAATTGATATACTATCTCAACAAACAACTTCACTAATGTCCACTTTTAATATTTCGTATATCAACACCAGACGATTATATGCAGCTGAGATGGGATCCCGTACACAAGGTGTTAAATAATTATCTAGAAAATTCTTAACTAACACACACTACTGATAACTGTGTGTCTTGCATCGTCATACCTCAAACGTGATGAAGTTTGCTGTCTTTATAACCAATTCATAGTAGAAATCATAAGGGGCATGTGTGGTAGTTGGCGATCCAGGCATGGTTGGTGCTCTGTGATCCAGGTAAATTTCTTTGTGTGTATAATAATAATAATAATAATAATAATAATAATAATAATAATAATAATAATAATAATAATAATAATAATAATAATAATAATAATAATAATAATAAACGGTTTATTAATAGAGTTGCAGTCGGTAGCTGAAAATATACAAACTTACATGTGATTTAGACAATGATATGCGTTCAATACATTTACAGGGCTGTACAGTACATAATTCAGTAGTGGTTTATTATTTTAACAATAGATGGGATTGTGCTATTCTTATATCTATCAGTGCGTGCTCTTATGGGCTGAATTTTGTTGTAGTGGCGTACTGCCCGAGGTGGGCAGGGGACTGCAGGTGTGTGGGTGTGTGTGTGTGTACGCACGCACAGGGTGGTGTAGTGTGTCAAGTGTTTAACATTATGTTACTGTTAAGGTGCAAACACTGCTTGCTTCCACTCCCTTTCAGCTACCGCCTCTGGCTAGCCTTCGTGATGAACAGGGAAGCAACTTGCATAAATCTTCCCCTGCCAGTACACAGCCTCTTCACCATCAAGACTCCTGCTGTGCCTCTTTGGCAACACACGGCAACTGGGTGTCTCGTGGGCCTAGGCTACATCAGCATGGGGATCTCGGAGAAGCAGTGGGCCCCAGAGGGATGGAGCATTGGCCCACTGGCATGTGGACACGTCTTGGCACCTACCAACCACTGCCCCGCTGCTTTGTGGATTAACTTTGGTAGGTACAGTAGCTAAAGAAAGTATCTGACAGGGTGGGTCCGATGGCTTCCGAAATTATACGTGCAATTCATGATGTCTCGGGAGGGTTGGTATGCGTGTCTTCACCCACCGCCATTCAGTATCCAACACAGAGAGTGAGTTGGCATATAGGAATAAAATAATCGGTCAAGCGATTACACACATATGGTGTAAGGAGACAATACTCATACCCCAATACTTATCGTCCGTGGTCTCATATTGTTTCACACAGAGTATGCACAGATACTTTTTTTTAGCTACTGTACAAGGCTACGGGAGTAAACCCCAAACGAAAAATCTGCGTTTGAGACCAGCAATAAGCAGGCATGCTTCCAGATCTCCAGTAAGGCCACAACGGCGGTATAGGCGGAAGAGGTGACCAACATGGGAACCCAACGACTACACTGGCAGATGAAGGCAATGCAAGATGGACAGGCTGCTAAGGCGAAACCCAACAAACTGTGCTATTGGCAGTCCATTGCAATTCTCCCTCTCCCCAGTCGTTACAATACTTAAACCACTGGATCAGGAAAGGGGAGAGGCTTATAAATCAACTAGCATGCAGCCATCATCCAACTCATCGTACTTCTCATTATCATCAAACCCCTATCCACCAAAAGTCCTATAGCGACAGACGAGTGGCGACGGGAACAGGCAGAGATGACTGCCAGGAGTCTCTAGTCAACTCTGCCCATGGGCGGCATATATAAGATGGTCGTTTATGCACTGGGATCGTGGCAGCAGTGCAGTCCCGCCCTGTCTGTACAACTGAACAGTCCTTAACAGGAGCCACTCTACTTACCCAACATGGGGAGGGGGCTAGAAAAGGTGCTCTAAAGCTCTAAACATAGCCTTCCTAAAGAACTAACCTGACTGGGCAACCGCACCCAGTAAGGTCATCCTATGTGGTAGAAAACACAATCATAATCACAGATCAAAGCAAAAACAAAAGTGCTGTCTAGGTATAACATCGAGATAACAGGAAAGTGAGTCCCGGCTTCCACACGAGGATCGACTCACTGAACAGGGTCTGGGAATACCTTCTTCTGGAAAGGTAAACCTGCTGTGAAGAGAAACCACATTTATAGAGTTGGCTTTACCATTCGCCAATCCTTCCTACATAGGGTAACTGAAATGGCTGTTGGGATCAACGAGTGCCTCATGACGCTCTGTGTTTCACCGAATTACGCCGACATGCCTTCTTCGTCAGTGTATAAGCCCTAACACTGGATGCAGAGGATGACATCAAGGAGGGCTTTTATGCCAACCTTGACAGAGTGCGAACCTCTATCCCCAAAGAAGATAAGGTTGTGCTCCTCGGTGAATTCAATGCCAGAGTTAGCAGAGATGCTGACATATGGCAGGGAAAAATAAGGAAAAATGGAATAGGCAAGTGTAATCCCAACGGCCTACGGCCTACTCCTCCTCAGTAAGTGTGCTGTGCACAACCTCACTATCACCAATACCTTGTTTAGGCAGGTCGACAAGCTCAAGGGTTCGTGGTAACACCCTCGATCCAAACACTGGCATCAGATTGAATACTTCATTGTCAGAGAAAGAGATCGCCGAGATGTCCTCATCACCCCAGCCATGCATGGCTCAGACCACTGTGACACTAATCATAGGCGTGTCAGAACCAAGCTCTCACTTCATGTCGCCCCAAAGCGGCGAAGGAAACAAGCCTTCGGAAGAGGTTTTAGCACAAAGCGTCAGGAGGATCCAGCGGTAGTACATACTTTCAGAGAGCAGGTCGAACTTGGGCTGATAAACAACCCGACAACAAACAACCCAAATCCCAGTACCGAATGGGGTATTTTCGACACTATCATGACAAAAACCTACAGAGAGACCTTCGGCCAGATTGAAAGCATACACCAAGACAGGTTTGATGAAAATGACCCGGAAATCAATGTACTTGTCGATAATAAACGTGCTGCTTTAACTGACTGACTGACAGAACAACCCTCAGTTTCACAAGAAGATTGCAGCGGCTCCACGCAAACTTCATAATCTAAAAATCGAATGGTTGAAAAATAAACCGTGTGCAATGCAAAACTTGCAGATCAACACAAGATGCGCGAATTTTGCAATTCTACTAAAGCATTTTATGGGCCAATCACTCAAGACACAGGCCCCCCCCCCTCCGCTCATCCGATGGTAACTCCTTCATTAAAAACAAAGAAGCATCCTTCAGCACTGGAAACAGCACTACCATTTATTGCACAACCGAAACACCAGTGTGGATAGCCTGACTACCCAGCAGGTCCCTCAGCTATCCTCCATCTCTGGATGAGGGAGCTACTGCAATAAAACAGATGAAGAATAACAAGGCTTCAGGGCCTGATAGAATCCCAACCAAGGTGCATAAAGCAGGAGGACTTTTGCTTTCCAGCCATTTCCACTCTCTCCTCGAGAATATATGGGAAGAGGAGGAAATCCCCCAAGCTCTTAAAGATGCCTCCATCATCAATATTTATAAGAACAAGGGAGACCGGTCACACTGTAGCAACTACGCGGGATCTTGCTGCTGTCCATTGCTGGCAAAATTATATCCAGAGTCCTCCTAAACGACTTCTTCCTGAGGCGGAAAACTTCCTCCCAGAATCTCATCGTGGCTTTAGTCTATCACGTGGCACCACTGACATGATCTTTGCTGCCCTCCAGATACAGGAAAAATGCAGAGAACAGCGTCGTGACCTATACATGGCCTTCGACTAGGTCAACAGGGAAGCCCCTTGGCGGACTCTCAGCCGTTTTGAATGCCCAACAAAATTCATTGCCATTGTGAGGCACCTACACTTTTCCATTTTCTTGGCTGCCTTCCTTACTCGTGCTAGTGCCAACTTAATAGGTGGGGTGGACATCCAGTACCGGATGAAGGAACTTTTCAGCATAAGACGACTCCAGGCAGGAACAAAGGTGTCGGCAGCTTCCATTACTGAACTTCAGTATGCAGACGACCTCACCCTTGTCGCTCACAGGAGATCCTGAACACCTATGCATATGTGTATGCACACTTCAGCCTTGAGGTATATATACATTAGACTCAGATTCTCTTTCAGTCTGCCCCTCGTTCAACCACTCCTCTACCATCCATCCACCTTAACGGTACTACCCTCTCTAATGTTACCCACTTTCACTATCTCGGCTCCCACCTGTGCACCACAAGGGACATCGATGAAGAGATTCAGCATCGGATCAGATGTGCATCTCAAGCCTTTGGCAGACTCTGTACCCGTGTCTTCAGCTGTAGGGAGCTGAAATTATCTACAAAGTTACAGGTACAGCATATCGAGCAGTGGTCCTCCCCACCCTGCTATATGGCAGCGAGACATGGGTGACATACAAGGCACTTCAAAACTTTCACCAACATACAGTAGTCTACGTTCCATCCTCCGTGTTCGCTGGGAAGACAAGAGAACAAATGCCAGTATTCTCGCTGACACAAACTGTAGAAGCACCGAGGCTACCATTATCACTGAACAACTATGTTGAACTGGTCATGTTACCCGCATGGACGACAGTAGATTGCTAAAGCAGCTACTTTACAGTCACCTGACGAATGGTAAACGTGACGCTGGCGGGCAACGGAAAAGTGTATAAGGATAGTCTTAAGACAAACCTGAAAAGGTGCCAAATCCACCCCTTCACCCGGGAGACGATTACTCCACACCGTAACGCTTGGTGGAGCACAACATGAGAAGGTGTCAATACTTTCAAATTAGCCCGACTGCATACCGTGGCAGACAGGTGACAACGCCGGAAAGACGCTGCCGCCGCCCCTCCCGCACTAGATGGAGCCATCCACATGTACAGCATCTGTGAACGACCCTGCCAGTCCCGTATCGGTCTCTTGAGTCATCTCAGGGCTCACTAATGAAGGTGACATCCTTAATAACTCATATTATTGTATCATAGCTTGATCACCATACTCGATTCCGAGTGACAGCAAAGTATTATTATTATTATTATCTTTAGAAGTAGAAGTAGAAGTAGTAGTAGTAGTAGTGTGTGTGTGTGTGTGTGTGTGTGTGTGTGTGTGTGTGTGTGTGTCTGTGTGTGTGTGTGTGTGTGTGTGTCGCCATTGCTAGACAACCTGAGGCAAACCTTCTCTGAGAATTGAAAGTCCTATAAATTCCTCAGTCTTTATATTCCTAAAAGTCCGAGAATTGTGGAAACCCCAGCCGTCCTGGAAACCTCTGACGTTCATGAGTATGGCCAGTGAGTAATGGAGGAGGTGGGTGTAGCCGGCCTCCAGTGTTAGTTACCTTGTTCCAGTGACCGTATTGCAGGTACCCCCTTTATCATCTGCCTCACGCTCCATTATGTATTAAACAATCACATGGTTAACGGGTAGTATGTGTGCAACGTCACCGTCCCTCCTCCTTCTACAGTTCCCTCCTCCTTTACTTCCCTCCCCCTTCAGTTCTCTCCTCCTCCAGTTCCCTCCTCTTTCAGTTCCCTCCTCCTGCACTGTCCTCTTTCTCCTCCAGTTCCCTCCTCCTTCACCCTCTTCAGTTCTCTCCCTCCTCCAGTTCCCTCCTCCTTTCAGTTCTCTCCTCCTCCAGTTCCCTCCTCCTGCACTGTCCTCTTTCTCCTCCCCTCCTCCTTCACTTCCTCCCCTTCAGTTCTCTCCTCCTCCAGTTTCCCCCCTCCAGTTCCCTCCTCCTGCACTGTCCCTTTCTCTTCCAGTTCTCTCCTCCTTTACTTCCCTCCCTTCAGTTCTTTCCTCTTCCTCCTCCTTCACTCCCTCCCCTTCAGTTCTCTCTCCAGTTTCCCCTCCTCCAGTTCCCTCCTCCTGCAGTTCTCTCCTCCTCCAGTTCTCTCCTCCTTCACTTCCCTCCCCCTTCAGTTCTCTCCCCCTCCATTTCCCTCCTCCTTCACTTCCTTTGTGTAAAAATGTTGCTTTGTATAGGGTAAAGTAAACATTAATGAGACAGTAGTTTTAATAAGGAGATATTTATAGATAAACCAAGTATGATGTTGTATGTTTTTTGTGATGGGGCAATTCTGTTTTCCTTCGTATGACTTTCTACATTAACAAGAAAGAACTCATTAAACTCGTCATGACTCACAGTATATTTTATAGCTTTTTATCCAATTTTTTTTTATTATTCTCTAAATCTTCCTCCACGTGAATATTACCTTTAACTTACCTGTCCCAGACCTGCAAGCTATGATTCAGGTAAATTTCGTGTGTGTGTGTGTGTGTGTGTGTGTGTGTGTGGCCCAACACACTTTATATATGGTATTGAACACTGGTTAAAGACAAGGTCATTATATCACAGAGGAAACTCTCCAAAGTTACTCAAAACAGCATAAAGTATACGTTTTCTGTTCGTAGGTTACAGTGTCACACTAATCACAGATATATAAAGAGTGAACAATTTATCTGGTAATTACCGTAAAATTTTCTTTTCTCACGAACACAGCACTGAGAAAGATGCCTAATGATGCGGGAATTATTATCATCTGTTTCTTATTCCACTCAAGAAAGTTACGATTATGGAAGGAGAAGTTCTGAGAAAAGACGCGGTATATGAAATTTTAAAACGTTGTAACTCCATCGATAAATCTGCATCGTTATAGCTTTTAATTATACGGTGTAGTTAGGGGGGAGGGGACCTTTGATACTAATGAGCCAATTAGGGGTTGAGGATTAAGTGGGCACGATTACAATTGGTCAATATTTAGCAATTAGCCCTGTCCGGCTCGGCTTGAAGCATTTATTATTGTTGGGTTCCAGTCATTTAAGAATTTAGTGGGAAAATAGAGGGAGCGTGGAACCGAGAGACGAGCTTTATATGTATCTTAAACTTTCATTTTATTGACGTAATTTTTCACGAGTCTATATACATATATATATAATGATGAACTCTGTGTTTAAGTCTTAGTCTACACATATCAGAGGCAACTCACTCGTCTCCGTCCGAAACTACACACTATGACTGACGCCTACTGGGTAACGACACCATCTATGTCTTAGGTTACACACCCTAGGAGGCGCAGTTTACCTATGTCTAAATTCACATTTTTTAAAGTTGTGAAAATCCAGATCTTTGAGTTCACACGTAAAAAAGAGGTTAAGGCTGTCTGTATCCTGTACCTACAATACATACTAAGGTTATGATATCTATCACTGCTTGAGTCTCCACATTCACACTAGAGTTATGACAATTAACCTCTAGTCTAGTATATAGCTGGTAGAGGTGGTGCTACCTTTTATGTTTCATTAATGTATGTAAATGGAGATATATTCTCGCGCATGTTGGTAGAAGCCCGAAGGGATTATCGTTTTATTAGTCTTAGTCTTTACATGGCAAAATGGAGGTTAGGAACGATACATCCAAAATGGAAGAGTAAGGGAAGCATGTGAGAACCAGGGAGATATAGAGGTAACACACTCAAGTTCAGCCGGGCATCGAAGTTGTAGGAGAGGGTCTTAGTTGCAAGAATTAGATCCGATATTATTAACTGCCACAAATGTTTATCTACGAGTTAACATCACATTTTCAAGGAGCCTGTAACCCAGACACTAACATCTGTATCTCCAAGGTAAAGCACCATAAAACATTGTTAGTTGTAGGTGTGCTACTTGTCAATGACGTCACTGACAGAGCGGGAAACATTACTACCAGCAGCAGGAAACAATGACAGTATAATCCTCATCACTAGCAGTAATAGACGATATATTAACAACGACACTACTATAAAATCATCATCATCTTCATTATCATCATCACCAGCAGCAGCAACAGTAGTGAATCGTCAGCACCACCACAACAACAAAAAGAGTGTCAGCGGCAACAGACACAGAATAATCAGTATCAACAGGTTCAGTGTCGGTAGCAGGAAGACCAACAAGATTACAACTTCAACTATTATAAAGTTATTAGTATTAAGATCATCATCACCACAGGAGGCAGAAGTGTTAGCCATCGTTAATAAGATCAGTGACGTCAGCAGAAAAATAATCAGCAACGTCAGCACAAGATCGGCCAGTGCCATCGTCTGTATCAGTTTGAACGGAACCAAAAGTAAAGTCACCATCAGCTTCTTCAACACGATTTTTCACCATGAAAAAGAGCAGGAGTAGTGAAGGTGAGGCCCTAGGTAGCATAATCATCACTCTTACTCTCACCATTTATATAAAAGTAAGGTATTGTGAATGTCAACATGATACTAGAGAACGTACTTGGAGGAACGTGAATGCCCCGCTTCTTGTGTTTACTGATGACATATAGGGGATAGGAAGGTCACCTGCTTTCCTCCTTGTACAGTCCGAGGTATAATTTCGTCGCAGACCTCAACAATGGACAGGACACCTGAACCTACAGCTCTTACGGACGGAGAGACATACAAGAGTAAAACTGTATGTCCGTCCTCTCTACACCTGTGGAATGAAATTACATCAAATAAAACATAACATAAAAGTCGGTATTAATTATGCATTGTTTGTTTCCAACTTGTCTAGCCAGTTAACTACAATTACTTACCCAATTATTTCTTGAACTCCATTGTTTAAAGTGTGACTATGAGGTGACACACTGTAAACATTATTCTTAGTACTGCTTTATTATCTTGGTTATAATTTTAAACCACAAGATGTTTTTGTATTTATAGTACAATCAATACACACTCACGCGTGACTCCACACTAGAAGTCTTAAGACCTGATTTACACCAGAGACATCTATAACTCTCTCTCTCTCTCTCTCTCTCTCTCTCTTTGCTTTTTTCTCGGTTCTCTTAATATAGTTCTTTTATGGGAAAAAGGGGATGAAGTTTCCCAGTGGCAAGTTTCCTAGTTAAAAGTTTCCCAGTGGCAAGTTTCCTAGTAACAAGTTTCCCAGTATCATTTCGAAGTTTTAATTTATCAAGCAGCAAGTCTTTCATTATCTTGAAGAATCAGTTTTCCCAACAAAGTTTCTAACCCCAAGATTTCAGCATTTAAACACTTCCCAGGTGCAAGATTCAAGAAAGCGAGGTTCTGTGCGCCAACTCTCCCCCTCATAAAGCCAATCTGTTTGGCACCTTATTCTCCTCTAACTCCACCTAAGACGATTCCAACTCTATCCCTCCTACTCCTGCTCCTCCTACTGAACCTATGCACTTTACTATAATCTCCACTCGTAGGGTTGCTGGTGTGTTGTCCAGGTTGGAGGTGAGTAAGGCGCATGGACCGGACGGAATACCCCCTCGTGTTCTGAAGGAGTGTGCTGAAATTCTACCCCGTGCTTGCTCGCCTCTTTCGCCTTTGCCTCAAAACCCAAACTTTTCCTTCTTCTTGGAAGCACGCCTTGGTTCAACCCATCCCGAAGAAGGGTGACCATTCTAATCCCTCTAACTATCGCCCCATTGCCCTAACTTCATCCCTCTCAAAGATTTTCGAAACTATCTTAAACTCTCAATTTCTCCGTCACCTTTAACGCCTTTCTCTTTTGTCGGATCACCAGTATGGCTTTCGCCAGGCGAAATCTACTGGTGATCTGCTCTCCTACCGCACCCATCTTTGGTCAACCTCTCTTACGGATTATGGGGGAACTTTCGTCGTGGTCCTCGACATCTCCAAGGCATTTGACAGGGTATGGCACAAGTCTTTGCTTTCTAAACTTCCCTCGTATGATTTCTCCCCCCACTTTGTTCTCTAATTTCTAGCTTCCTAGAAAACCGATCCATGACAGTTGTTGTCGAGGGATTGACCTCTCGCTCATTTTCTACCAATAGTGGTGTCCCACAGGGTTCAGTTCTTTCACCTACTATCTTCCCTCGTTTTATCAATGATTTACTTCACACTACGACTAATAGTATCCATTCTTATACTGATGATTCTACTCTTCACTCTTCTTCATATTTTTCCTTTACCCCTAATTCTCAAACTAGATCGGTTTCTAGAGCGGATATCATTTCATCTATCAATGCGGATCTGTGCAGCATCTCCGAATGGGGAGATAGAAACTTGGTTAATTTCAATAGTAATAAAACTCATTATTTACCAATTACACTTTCCAAATTAGATAATCTCCCACCAATCACATTTCAGGATGCAATCATTCTGCCAAGTTCTAAAATAGATATGCTAGGTCTCACCATATCCTCTAATATGTCATGGAAGCCACACATCCACAACATTGCTAAAGCTGCCTCCCGAAAGCTGGGAATGCTGTACAGATGCCGTAGCTACTTAACTCCTGAGCAGTCGTTTCAAGTTTATAATGGATTCATTCGTCCTAACTTGGAGTACTGTACTGCTTTCATATCTGAGGTGGCTCTTCTTCTGTCCAACTTTTTGATTGGGTGGAATCAAAGGCATTTTGTCTTATTGAACCTCCTCATTTAGTTGATAATCTTTCTTCCCTTTCTCTTCACCAGAATGTTGCTTCACTCTCTCTCTCTTTTACACGTACTTTAATCTGCAATGTTCGGTGGATTTGGCATCCTGTGTACTGCTGGCAAGGCCATGGGTTCGTAACACTGTCGTGCCGATGGTATCCACAGTTTCTCTGTGGCTGGCGGTCACACTAGAATAACCCGTTATAGTACATCCTTCTATCCTCATGTATTAGTCCCTTAGTTTTATATGTAAAGGTCGGGCAGTGCATTCAGTTTATATAATCACATCACCCCCTGTAACTTTCTACTAGTTATGAGATGGTAACCAGCCCTGGGTCACCACCACCTAAGGTAGCTACCCTGGCAGATGGTGATCACCCCTGGGTCACCACCACCTGAGGTAGCTACCCCGGCAGATGGTGATCACCCCTGGGTCACCACCACCTGAGATAGCTACCCCGGCAGATGGTGATCACCCCTGGGTCACCACCACCTGAGATAGCTACCCTGGCAGATGGTGATCACCCCTGGGTCACCACCATCTGAGGTAGCTACCCCGGCAGATGGTGACCAGCCCTGGGTCACCACCACCTGAGGTAGCTACCCTGGCAGATGGTGATCACCCCTGGGTCACCACCATCTGAGGTAGCTACCCCGGCAGATGGTGACCAGCCCTGGGTCACCACCACCTGAGGTAGCTACCCTGGCAGATGGTGATCACCCCTGGGTCACCACCACCTGAGATAGCTACCCCGGCAGATGGTGATCACCCCTGGGTCACCACCACCTAAGGTAGCTACCCTGGCAGATGGTGATCACCCCTCGGTCACCACCACCTGAGGTAGCTACCCCGGCAGATGGTGATCACCCCTGGGTCACCACCACCTGAGATAGCTACCCCGGCAGATGGTGATCACCCCTGGGTCACCACCACCTGAGGTAGCTACCCCGGCAGATGGTGACCACCACCACCTGAGGTAGCTACCCAGATGGTGATCACCACCACCTGTAGCTACCCTGGCAGCACCCCTGGTGATCAGTGGTGATCACCCTGGGTCACCACCACCTGAGGTAGCTACCCTGGCAGATGGTGATCACCCCTGGGTCACCACCACCTGAGATAGCTACCCCGGCAGATGGTGATCACCCCTGGGTCACCACCACCTGAGACAGCTACCCCGGCAGATGGTGACCAGCCCTGGGTCACCACCACCTGAGGTAGCTACCCTGGCAGATGGTGACCAGCCCTGGGTCACCACCACCTGAGGTAGCTACCCCGGCAGATGGTGACCAGCCCTGGGTCACCACCACCTGAGGTAGCTACCCCGGCAGATGGTGACCAGCCCTGGGTCACCACCACCTGAGGTAGCTACCCTGGCAGATGGTGACCAGCCCTGGGTCACCACCACCTGAGATAGCTACCCCGGCAGATGGTGACCAGCCCTGGGTCACCACCACCTGAGGTAGCTACCCCGGCAGATGGTGATCACCCCTGGGTCACCACCACCTGAGGTAGCTACCCCGGCAGATGGTGACCAGCCCTGGGTCACCACCACCTGAGGTAGCTACCCCGGCAGATGGTGATCACCCCTGGGTCACCACCACCTGAGGTAGCTACCCCGGCAGATGGTGATCACCCCTGAGTCACCACCACCTGAGGTAGCTACCCCGGCAGATGGTGATCACCCCTGGGTCACCACCACCTGAGGTTGCTACCCCGGCAGATGGTGACCAGCCCTGGGTCACCACCACCTGAGGTAGCTACCCTGGCAGATGGTGATCACCCCTGGGTCACCACCACCTGAGGTAGCTACCCCGGCAGATGGTGATCACCCCTGGGTCACCACCACCTGAGGTAGCTACCCTGGCAGATGGTGATCACCCTGGGTCACCACCACCTGAGATAATTACTCTTCCGGCAGATGGTGATTCACCCCTGGGTCACCAAATACCACCTGAGATAGCGTCTACTCCTGGCAGATGGTGATCTGTCCTGGGTCACCACCACCTGAGATAGCTACCCAGGCAGATGGTGATCACCCCCTGGGTCACCACCATCTGAGATAGCTACCCAGGCAGATGGTGATCACCCCTGGGTCACTCACCTGAGGTAGCTACCCCGGCAGATGGTGATCACCCCTGGGTCACTACCACCTGAGGTAGCTACCCCGGCAGATGGTGATCAGCCCTGGGTCACTACCATCTGGGGTAGCTACCCCGGCAGATGGTGATCACCCCTGGGTCACCACCACCTGAGGTAGCTACCCCGGCAGATGGTGATCACCCCTGGGTCACCACCACCTAAGGTAGCTACCCCGGCAGATGGTGATCACCCCTGGGTCACCACCACCTAAGGTAGCTACCCCGGCAGATGGTGATCAGCCCCCTGAGTCAGGCACCAGGAAGAGCGGCGGCTTGAGCGTGTTGTTGGTGAGTTATCAGACGGTGGACCCAGCCATGCTGACACCGTCTGCCCTGTTAGTACCCTCCCTCCCTCCTCCCCTCCCTCCTCCCTTCCCTCCTTCTCCTTCCCTACCATCCAGCCTCCTCCTTCCATCAAGTTCCCAACTTCTTTAATTGCCTTATTTCTTTCCCTTTTTCTTTATTTCTACCTTTATATGAAAAAATACTGTAATAATAATAATAATAATAATAATAATAATAATAATAATAATAATAATAATAATAATAATAATAATAATAATAATATTAATAATAATAATAATAATAAAAATAATAATAATAATAATAATAATAATAATAATAATAATAATAATAATAATAATAATAATAATAATAATAATAATAATAATAATAATAATAATAATAATAATAATAATAATAATAATAATAATAATAATAATAATAATAATAATAATAATAATAATAATAATAATAATAATAATAATAATAATAATAATAATAATAATAATAATAATAATAATAAATATAATAATAATATTAATAATAATAATAAAAATAATAATAATAATAATAATAATAACACTGCCCTGCATAGTTTTTGAGGTTTGTGTATTATTAAGCTTTTCTGGGTGTATTTTGCATGCTGATCTCAAAAATGTTATCCATTTTGCTCAATCAGGTCAGAATTTTGTGCTATAGCATTTTAAGCGGAGATTCAGGTAAAATATTGGCATTTTTCGCTCAAAATGGGGTCCTCATATTCGTTCATTAAAAAAATCATCCGAGACATTGGCAAGCCTCACAGAAAAGATTTCGGTCAGTTTTAATGCCCTTACGATGCATTTAAATACACCCACGTGCTCGCCGGCCATTTAAATGTCCGCCGTGACGCAAAGGAAAAGAGTATATGTCCGTGTTTTTTTACATATATTTTTTCACAATTAAATTTCTTTTTCATCTGGTGGTACATGGCATGTTTCCTCTGTCTGTGGGATAGTCGAGCAGACAAGCAGCACTACATGCAATGTGACTGGCCTGCAAGAAGTGGACTTACTCCAGGTTCTCACAATGTTGTTGCCCATGCTCTGGTGAATCCGCAGAACATTCTTCTTCCGCCACTGCACATCAAGCTCGGTCTGTTCAAAAACTTTGTAAAGGCACTGGACAAAAAAAGCCAGGCTTTCAATTTTCTGAAAGAAAAATTTCCAAAAGTCAGTGAGGCAAAGCTGAATGCAGGAATTTTTGATGGCCCTCAGATCAGAGAGCTTTTCAAAGATCCCAAGTTTGATTGCAGCATGGATGTAAATGAGAAGAAAGCCTGGCATGCCTTTAAGTCTATTGTCTCCAATTTTCTTGGCAACTACAGAAGTCCAGAGTATGAACGAGTTGTTGAGGACCTACTTCTGAGCTACAAAGTTCTTGGTGCATGCATGTCCATCAAGATGCACTTCCTCAGCTCCCACTTGGACTACTTTCCAGAGAACTGTGGTGATGTGAGTGAGGAACAAGGAGAACGCTTCCATCAAGATATCCGTGTAATGGAGGAGCGGTACCAGGGTCGCTGGGATATCAACATGCTCGCCGACTACTGTTGGTGTCTGAAACGGGACGCCCCAGACACCAACCACCAAAGAAATTCTCTGCGACAGCCATTTATGCATGTCTAACTGTAAAGGCATCTATGTAGTTGACATATTTTGGTCCTATGTGTTGTGGTTACATTTCTTATGATATATTTTGCATAAAAATTTTGACGACATATTTAAGAATTTCGATTTTTTCCTAATTCCCATAGCATAAAAATCTGACCTGATTGGGCAAAATGAATGGCATTTTTTGGGATCAGCACGCAAAATACATAAAGAATCAGCTAAGAAACCCAGCACCTCATGAATTTTTTTTTCAAATGCAGCCCAGTGTAATAAATAAATATTCTGAATGAATTTTTCTCCTACTTTCATTTTATTTTTCTGCAGTTTATTTCAGTGCATCTCTCCTTATTAGTCATGACTTGCTTCCTCTTATTATAGAAGATGACGTTTGTTGATTTTATTTCCATTCACTCATCAGCTCCACCTGTTCTCACCTTTCGTACTTCCTTCTTCACCTGTCTTAACTCTCAACCCTTTAATGGTTGTGTTCACTTATTTAATTCTTTATCATTTTAATTTAGCTCAGCTTTGTAGGTAGGTAGTTGTACAAGGAATTTATTATTATTATTATTATTATTATTATTATTATTATTATTATTATTATTATTATTATTATTATTATTATTATTATTATTATTATTATTATTATTATAATTATTATTACATTTTAACCTCCCCCCAGTCCCTGATGTGGGTCAGTGACCTGTGCCCGTGGGCTAACCCCAGTAAAAACACACACACAAGAAAAAAACAAGTTTTATTATGGTGAGTAGGTGAATAAGTGCCTGTTTAAAGTAGTTTCACATAAAAGGATATTTAAAGGCTCAGAAAATATACTGACTTCCGAGAATTCGAGTTGATCCATATAAGCTCGTTGAGAAAAATCACTGGACTCGCTGTAACATAACTTTTATAAATATAACCTTAAATTAATGTTTTGTCATTCTCTACACAGCTCAAAATCATAGTGTCAATTTCAGTATTTTCAATCCAATCAGTCAAATTCTATACATAATTCGGTGAGGTTAAGTTGATTATTTTGCCCCTTCGACTTCAACCTCCCATAGTGACGTGTGTTACCTGCAGTGAGAGGTAGAGAGAACACTGTGTGGTAGTTTAGTCTACAGTGGGAGTTAAAGTGAACTCTTTGTGGTAGTTTAGTCTACAGTGGGAGGTAGAGTGAACACTGTGTGGTAGTTTGGCCGACAGTGGGAGGTAGAGTGAATATTGTATGGTAGAGACGGGTCGAGCTAATGACGAGGAACCACATAGTTAAACCATAAAGGTCAAGAGGATAAACAAACCTTGACTGAAGCAAAGGTGTTCTCTGTCAGGTCGTTCAAGGACACATAAACACTACTAATGAACCAATTATAGTGAAGACAAGTTATGAAAATATATATCAATATTCTACACGAGGTTCGGTCTATTTTTTACCAAAGAACATTAAATTAAGTTGTGTTTTAAAGGAATAATTAGATGGAGAGAGCTGTCACAGAAAACAGGACTTTACCTTATACCTGAAGTTGTGTTTCTTATCCTTTTATTATCAGGTTTTTGGGGTTAAGTTACATTTAGTGAGTTTAATCGAAGGGAAGGTGAACAGTGTTAAGTGGTGGAGAGGTGTGAGGTGGTGGAGGTGGGGAAGGAGGTGGGGGGGGGGAGGTGGAGGTGGAGGAAGAGGAGTTGGTGGTGGAGATGGTGGATGTGGAGGTGGGTCTGATGGATGTGGAAGTGGTGATGGTGGAGGTGGAGGTGGAGGTAGTAGTGAAGGTGGAGGTGGAGAATCAGGTGGAGGTGGAGGATCAGGTGGTGGTGGAGATAGTATTGGAAGGGGTAGTGTGGAAGTACTACATATCCTACACAGTGCAGGATGCATTATTTTCCAGTAACTTAAACTGTGTTCATGTGAAATATCCAATTCATATCATTAAATCTGTTATATTTAGTAAGAGAGCCACGGTACTATTATCTACAGTACACCGGAGATGTTATTACTCTACAAATCTATCTCAATTGTTGCGAGTCATTAAACATCTTCGGCGGGTCGTAGCTTAAATTTTAATGACAACTAATGTTTGTAAAATGCATATGAACGTTTCCTCTATTAGTGTCAGTGTTATTGGAGTTAATCATTAGGCTTTCAGCTTTGTTTCCAATGTTACATATATCTTGATTCTTCAGTGAGACTTCAGTTTAATGTCACGCTGGCTACCCAAGTTTATAGTCACTCTGACACTCTCGTACACAACTTGTCTGGTGAACTATTTCTCTCAACCAGCGACATTCACTGACTCGGTCCACCGACTGGAAGGTTTACTTGTCTCCTTTCTTGTAAATCATTAATCTTATTCTAGTCTTTCATTCATATCCATGTCTCCCCAGTACTCTATATCACAAAGTAACTAACCGTGTTTAGTTATTTTTAGCTGAGTTAGTCAACCCAACCCAACCCAACCCAACCTAACCTAACCTAACCTCAGCAAACCTAACCTCAGCAAACCTAACCTCAGCAAACCTAACCTCAGCAAACCTAATCTAACCTAACGCCTGACTTCTTCGCACGTGTTGTATTGCTTTGTAATAGATCTTCACTATAAGGACTTCTAGATGTTTGACAATGAATGAACGGGAGCTCTTATTGTCTGCGTCGTGCCACACTTATGAACGCCTTACATCATTGATTAATTGACCCATTGAGAGTTTTTTCCCCTCTCATAACCTTGCCGGACGTACGACCAACTCCCTTACGAACGAAGAATATGATCAGATCTTGGTTGCTCTTATTTTGTCCAATACAAATCTCAGGAAATCCACACATGTAAACTTGAACAGTGCTCCTCTGTCCACGGGTGACTATGTAAAGCTGCTACGATAACCAATGCACAATTTACTAACACTGGACAAGTGACGTAAAGTCTCGTGTTTCATTATTGACGTTAACTAAACCAACACACTCTCACTTTGTATAAATTTTACCAAAGATAATGATTGTGGGATTATATAGTTTAAGATCCGCAAAGAGGAGGACGAATGAGTACAACTATAATAAAAAAAAGTATGGACATTTTTGGAGTGTCCCTAACGGCAAACCCTTTTAGGGGTATATATTTACCAATAAACCTTTGTAGATAGAAAGGGTATATTATCATTCTCTAAACCCTTACTCTACAAAGGGTATAAACAAGTCCATATATTTAAAACCCTTAGGTTGCAAAAGGGTGTATCAAGGTGAAGAGAAGACCTATGAAAATAACTCGGCAGTGATCTTCCTCACATTAGCGTTTGTACGCCGCTTATCCCCCTCCATCGACACACCTTGGCCAAGACAGTCCTCACACGTCTTCTGTTATACCATGGATCCTGTAGAAAAGCAGTACCACAAACACTATAGGTGGTATCACCATACACAACCGAGCATGACATAGTGCTACACTTGTGGGACTCCCGACTGTTAACTTATAGTCCGTTTTCCACAAAGACGGGTCATGACTTCTCTTCCGAGGTGGCCCTGCACGCCCTTCACCAACACTTTCACTTATCCCTTATTCTATATCTCTTTCTTTCCCTTCTTACTTCCTTTTCTCCCCTCCTCTTAATGTACAGGTGTACCGTAGATTTACTTAGGTTAAGCATGATCATTAAGAATGGATGTTACAAATTAAGTGATTAGATTACTAACACACTCTTCCATCTCCTCTTCGCTACACATCGTCATGATTATATTCTGCTAAGATGACCCAAGTAGAACATGTAATTAATTCGAGAAAAAAATCAATCCAAATTAACTTTTCAGCTCATTTATTTACAAGTAAATTAGGAGAAGCAGCATGTGGCATCGTCAAAACTCTTGGTGGGTTGGAAGTAGTATATGGTAACTTTAATGAGCAGTTATGCCATATGTCCCAATAAAACTAATTGTATTCTAAAAGAACATTATTTAGGTCATTTAAAGACTCATGGGTGTTGATGTTTCGCTAGATCCTCAGTGTTATATTCCAAGCATTTAATTAAGAAAAAAAAATGAAGATATACAGAGACAAAAAGAAAAGAAAAATACCGACAGGGGATAATATAAGAACCAACTGTAGCATAAAGGTTATTATGGGGTATTCTGCAGTCATGTTCTGTCATGTTCACTCACCAGCCCTCACATGATACCTTTAGCACTCATCCGACACCTGTAGCTCTCACATGACACCTCCAGCCCTCACACGACACTTCTAGCCCTCACATGACACCTTCAGCCCTCACACGACACTTCTAGCCCTCAAACGTCACCTCCAGCCCCCACACGACACCTGCAGCTCTCTCACACGACATTTCCATTCCTCACACGACACCTCCAGCCCTCACTCGTCACCTGCAGCCCTGACACGACACCTTTAGACCTCACACGACACCTACAGCCCTCACACGACACCTCCAACCCTCAGACGTCACCTGCCGCCCTCACACGACACCTCCAGCCCTTACACGATACCTCAAGCCCTCACACGTCACCTGCAGCCCTCATATGACACCTGTAGCTCTCACACGACAGCCCCAGCCCTCACACGGCACCTTCAGCCCTTCTACACTCTGCACTCATCTTCTAAATTAAAATAAGAAAAGAAATACACATACATACATAAGCTGCACATATACATATACATAGATTTACTTAAATCTATTTCTCCCGGTCAGTCACTCATTCACGCACACTTACACACCTGTGCATGAATGCGCGTCTCCCTGTGACTCTAGGTACGTTAGTTGTTTTCGTACGTACATCCGTATGTGCTTGCCTGTGACCGTGCATTAGTATTTGTGTATATATGCACTATATTATTTACATTATCTGTGGTGAAGCTACAGTCTACTGACAACTCAGCAAATCAACATTACTTCCTAATGAATAGTAAATGAGGCGACCCCTTTTATGGTTGGGCCTTGTTAACAAATACTCCAGCGCAAAATATTACGCATCCGGTGTTCACAAGGGGGAGTTTCCCACTCTCGTCCACCTACACCACCTTCTTCCCCCTACATCCTTTGCTCTACACTCTATCGATCATTAGGTTAGGTTAGGATCCGTAGGTATATAACATCTATTACTGTATTATCTATCATTAATATGTATTTTTTTCTTCATCCATATTTATTAGGTTTGTTTTATGTCCATTTTTTATTTAACTCCTTATTAAAATTTCCTCCTTTCGCTCTTAGAGTTCCATAGTTCATCACAATATTCTCCTTATTTCTATCTTCCATTATTCTCTTTCTCTATTCCTTTGCTCTCCCCCACTCCTCTACCTCTTTATTTTCTTGTATTTATTCCCCTTAATTATCTTCTTCATATTCCTTTTCGTTTCCTAATTCTCCTCCTTTCCTCTTTCTCTCATCTTCCTCGGAGTTAGTTATTTTTTTAGCATCTCTTATCTTCCTTTCTCTGTTCTTTATTCATGACCTCTCTGTCTGACTGTGTCTCTAATATTTACTCCTCACTATCCATCTCTTCGTTATTGTCGTCTTCCTTTATCTCCCTTATTCTTCACTATCCATCTCATCATCGTCCTCCTCCTGTCACACCTGTTCTCCTTCTTCACTATCCATCTCCTCCTCATCATCCTCCTCTCTTCTCTCTAGTTCTCCCTCTTTACTATCCATCTCCGCCTCGTCTCCTCTCCTTATTCTTCTCCTTCACTATCCATCTCTTCATTCTTCTCTCCTCTCTTCTCCCTAGTTCTCCTCCTTCACTATCCATCTCCTCATCGTCCTCCTCTTGTCTCCGTGCTCTCCTGCTCCCCCTCGCCTCTCACATATATTTATGTTGATGAACGCTAACTAACTTCTTCCCGGGCAGATAAGACAACAGCGCCAGCCTTGGAAACATACAACACTCAGGCAGCTCCTCCTTACCTAACCTCTCTTTAACACGGGGTCTGCTTAACATGAGGACTACTTAAATGGGGTTACTTGACATGGAGAGACTTATCACTCAGAAGGGTTGCCTAACACGGGGCTAATTATGTGGGGTTACTTGACATAGGGACACCTAACTCAGAGCTACTAATCACGGGGCTACTTAACGGGAGGCTACTTAACACGAACTATTTATTAAGGGTATTTAACACGGAGCTACTTAATATAGACGCTACTTAACATGGGGCTACTTAACATGTGGGCTACTTAATATAGACGATACTCAACGCCGAGTTATTTAACATGGTCCTACTTAAAGTGGGTCTATTTAACACGGAGCTACTTAGCATGGCGCTAATTATTACTACTTAGACAATAACTTTACATTAGGGGTACTTAACATGGAGTTACTTAACACGTGGCCTCTTAACACGGATATTTAACATTTGGTGAGTTAACATAGGGCTACTTAACAAGGGGCTACTTAACACGGGATATTTAACATTAGTTTAATTAACGTGGGGCTTACTTAAATTGGGGCTACTAAACGTGAGGCAACTTAATGTGTGGCTACTTTACATGGGGGTCACGTACAAGGCTACATAACATGGGGCTACATTGCACGTGTTATGAGGCTAAAACTCTCACAGTGAAGGCGTTGAATGACACTTTATGTTCTTGTGATCATTATCGTAACATTCTTCAAAAAATTCTTTTACATCCGAGCATTAGATTCTCTTCTCCTGAAAGGGATTAATTTATCAAACACTATTATTTATTTTTTTAATGGCCGTCCAGGTGTTACAAAAAGTCTGTGATTTGCCTTAGAATATTGGTAAGCTAACATTGCGACTCTTTTATACTAACTGTGAATTTAGAGAATCTACCTGTTTATGACTACTTGAAGCACTTTAGTGTGTGTGTGTGTGTGTGTGTGTGTGTGTGTGTGTGTGTCCATGTACTAATATAAATCTTACGGGTCCTTGTTCACGACCATCACGAATTACTGTAACAAGTATCATAATTTCCTGTACAAGAATATCACGACGGTTAGGTCAGGACATAAACCCTACAAATAACTACAAAATAGCACTTAGGTTTTTCTGCTGTCGATCTCAAAATGTCTTATCCTGTGTTTTTAAGTTAATGATGTCACTTAACTTTAATATCAGTTAACACGGCCACAAGTCCATATCTCAATATTACTTAACACACTAACAATTTTTTATCTCAATTTCAGTTAACGCAGCCACGATTACTAAAGCCTGCCACAAATACTCAAGTTAGAGATTCTTAACACAGTCATTTAACATGAGGTCTCTCAACAGTGAGTTACTTAACATGAAGTTATTTAACATAGAATCACTTAACAAGGAACTCCTCAGCATCATGGGAAGCCTCTAACAGTGACATAGGTCAATCAACGTGGCCCCATAACTTCACTGTCTCCTTGTATACACCGAGTCTGTAAACGTAAATGTCCGCCCTCCTCCCTTACTACAGGTTCAATCTACGCGTATCTTAAGTTAATGTCTTTCTAGATATACGTCAATTAGTGTTAATCCCATGTAAATGATTAATTAGATATATGTACTTCGGTGTTAATTCCTTGTTAATGATCAGTTTCACGCACGTGGTTTGGTGTTACTGCAACGTAGAACTGAGATAGAGAATAGGCAATTGGTCTTTTGTCTGTGTTGATGATGAGCAAGACACCTGTAGCTTGGTGCTGAATTTGTGTTAATGATGAGGAAGACGTAACTATCGTGATGTTACTATCTGTGTAATGATCAGTTACAGAGAAGTTCCTTGTATGATACTTGTGTTAAATTTGTTAAAAATATCACCCGGTGTCTCTCCTGTATTCCCGGGGACTTAATGTTAAAAATAGTGATTGACGTTGGCTGTATTGTCCATCAAACACAGTCACTAACTACCACCATCAACTATACTGCTACGGTGGTTACCCCAACTACAACTGTCAGTCTCGCTACCACAAATACTACTACTACTACCACTTTTATCACCATTATTACCAGTAACTATTTTACCACCACCACCACAACTACCATCATCACCCCCATACCACCACCACCACTATCTACTAAATATAAACCCAATATTACCTCATTACCTTTTCCCTACTGCCACTAACACCACTTCCTACCTCTACTAGGTACTATCAGCATCCTCACCACCACCACTACCCTCACCATCTCCACTACCATCACTAACGCCACCATACACAACTACCACCAGTACTATCACCAACAACCATAACCTCACCAACACCATTATCCTCCTCACCATCACTACCCTCATCACCAGCACTACCCCTAACACCGCCACTATCCTCATTGTCACCATTATGACCACCACTAACACACCTGCCTTTACCACCACCACAACTACTCTTCTTGTACAACTCCGGTCATCACTATCATCACCACCAATACCCCTCCACCACCATTAACCGCACCCACACCACTATCCCCGTCACCACCACCATTATTCCCTCTTGATCGAAAACTCTACCATCCTCACCGCACCACCACTGTCACACCGCTACCACTATCGCTATAAACCCACTATCACACCATTACCACTATATAAGCCCACCACCACTACGACACCACCACTGCCAAGACCACCACAACTACCACCAACGCCACCACCATCCCACCACCACTGCTAATATCACCACTAACTCCACCACCACTACCACCATCCCACCACCACGCTGACTTTATGGCCTGTCGAAGTCGCTCCTCGTCAGCTGGGTTTACGACGCGTTGCCTCAGCGCTGCCTTGTTCCCCGTCGCTCGTAAATCCTCCTGCGGCCGCGTCGGGATTCGGCAAAAACATCCTCTTGACCAGATTAGATTCCGCTCCCAGGGATAACTATAAGGAAGCCTTGATGGACAGCCGCACTCGCTCTCTACCCTCGACATCTACGGCACGCGAGTGTACTAAAACAGCGCTAAGATAGGGTATCCCCACACCACAAATAAGTGCTAAACTCCGGATGTAAAGGAGTAAAAACGAGTCCAATCTTTGTGGAAATGATGGGCGATCCGGCGACGCCATGCTGGCCGGGGTCGCCCAGCAGGGGGTCGGACAACATGCGGCGAAATTATACCATTATTCCTGTTTTTATTCTCTTTCCAGCACTCCGTCCCTTTGGCCCGGCCCCGTGTGTGTTTATAGCAAGTATAATTACATTGCTCTATAATCTGGGACGTGAATGCAGTTGTGGTTTGATCATTTAAATTTTACGATAGTTGTACGTAATTAAAGACACATCGAAGAATTGTGTTATATGCCGTGTTGTGGTTTTTGTGGAGACAGAGTTATGCAGAGCTGTAGTTCTCATGTTGAAAATAACTCCGGCCAGCGTTAAGACTGAACACTCAAAAGAGGTTTTTATTTCTTATCTTAGTGTGATTTTATACTGATTTAAAATCTCGCCAAAGTATCTTACGACCCGCAAAACCCCCATTGTCTGTAACATGAACTCTGTAGAATAAGAAACAAAACTGACCTGTTTATTACTTTATCTTAAAAGGTCTTGTGCCTCGATACCGTCCAGGCCAGATTTATCCTGTAAGGGGAAAATGCCTGAGACTCAATAAACAATTTATTGCATAACTTAATTAGAGTAATGCATTACTTTGGTTCTTCAAATACCTTCAGTCACTTTTTTTATTATATCCGCAACTTTATTCCTGGTTCATGATGCCTTTGAAATAGATGCTATATATAATGACGTATGTTTACGGGAAAAAATATAACTTAATGATATTTTTATTTTATAAATTTAGGTAAGTTTGCTTTCGTTTGTATTGATAAAAAAGTGACAGTGAAGGAGATAGTGATAAACAGAAGAAATAGGTGTAAAACGTTAAGTCTTTCATTTCATAAAAGTTGTCTACATAAAACAAAGATGCGACATATAGATCTGGATATAAGACCGAGTGAAAACAAAACCCGAAAAACGGGAGGTCATCCCAAGGTGAAAGTTAACACGGCCACAAGCCCTTATCTCAATATTACTTAACACACTACAAAAAAATTATCTCAATTTCAGTTAACGCAGCCACGATTACTTAAGCCTGCCACAAATACTCAAGTTAGAGATTCTTAACACAGTCATTTAACTTAGGTTATTCTGGAAGTCTTAAATGTAAGTTGATCTTTAATCTTAAAGAATAAAGACAGAGAAAAGACCTTCAGTCACTGACCTTGAACCCTACCTGATCTCATCCTTTGACAATAGATTTTCATGGACGACTGTAAGAGTAATGAGGAAGACGGGAGGCAATAACTCCAAGCTTAAGAAAGTCGAGGCATTACTAGGTAAGCGATCACACCTGAGAGGTCGACAGAATTTGTTAACTGTTCTTGAGCTAGAATGCTGAAATTTGGACACAAATGTGACCAAGTGATTTAGTTAATTTTTTTTTACTCATATTTTCTTCAAGAATGTGGACGGTGCAATTGTTAAAGCCTCAGACTAAAGACACTAAGCGGTTCTTTGGTTAAAATAAGTGAAGAAAATATTTCGTCGTCGCTGTGTTAGTTAAAGAGGGAGTTCTTGGCTCAGTCATCCCCGCCCCACTACCCTCTCCCCTTCCCTCCAAATTCCTTTCCCAGTTCCCACATATTATTCACATGGCCTTTCCACTTTCTCCTCTCATTCGTCTTTTTCTCTATTACTCATCCTTTACTTCCCTCGCCGATATTCGTCCATTCCACTCCTCTCCTCTCTCTACCACCGCCTTGTAGTCTCTCCTCTACTAAAACTACTTATACTACTACTACTCTCTCGTGTATTTCCCTAAGTTTCCTAACCACACCCATCCGCAACATTCACAGGTCGTGGTCTATTCTTAGTGAAAAGTGAATCTCATAAAAACCAATACACAACTAGTGTCTGTTTTAACTACAAATACCCGTTACACCCATACCTTGGAGAGCGGTGGCTGAGTGAATATAGTACTCACCTCCTGACCCAATAGTCACCGGTTCGAGCCCAACTACCCGCTTCTAAATAAGACTAGGGTCGCAGAATATTAATTTTATACTGTCAAATTTATTATAAGTATATTTATCAATATTAAGGTTCACATACTCAGACTCACTATGGCATCATAAGCTTTAAGAATAACAAGATGTAAATACTATATAAAGTTCTTTGGTGTTAAGACCTTCTACTGCATGTTAACTTGAATGTCTCAAGTCTCAAGATTTATGAATTTCCTTCCTCTTTTCTTCCTTTTACCACCGGCAGAGTTACTATCTATCAGCACCAGGAGAGTTACTGTCTGTCAGCACCAGGAGAGTTGCTATCAGCAACAGGAAAATTAATAGCTATCAGCACCCATAGAGGTATTATCTATTAGCACCAGCAGTTACTATCTATTAGCACAAGGATAGATACTATCTATCAGCCCCAGAAGAGTTACTATCTATCAGCACCAGGAGTTACTATCTATCAGCACCTGGAGAGTTACTATCTATCAGCACCTGGAGGGTTACTATCGAGCAGCACCAGGAGAGTGACTATCGATTAGCACCTGTAGAGTTACTATCCCCCAGTACCTGGAGAGTTACTATCTATCAGCACCAGGAGTTACTACCTATCAGCACCAGGAGAGTAACTATCTATCAGCACCAGGAGAGTGACAATCGATTAGCACCTTAGAGTTACTATCCCTCAGTACCTGGAGAGTTACTATCTATCAGCACCTGGAGAGTTGCTATCTATCAGCACCATGAAAGTTACTCTCTATCAGCATCTGGAGAGTTACTCTCTATCAGCACCTGGAGAGTTACTCTCTATCAGCATCTGGAGAGTTACTCTCTATCAGCACCTGGAGAGTTACTCTCTATCAGCACCATGAAAGTTACTCTCTATCAGCACCTGGAGAGTTACTCTCTATCAGCACCATGAAAGTTACTCTCTATCAGCATCTGGAGAGTTACTCTCTATCAGCACCTGGAGAGTTACTCTCTATCAGCACCATGAAAGTTACTTCATCAGCACTTGAGAGTTACTATCTATCAGCATGAAAGTTACTCTCTATCAGCACCTGAGGATTACTCTCTATCAGCACCTGGAGAGTTACTATCTATCAGCACCATAAAAGTTACTCTCTATCACAGAGTTACTATCTATCAGCACCATGAAAGTTACTCTCTATCAATCACCAGAGTTACTATCTATCAGCACCATGAAAGTTACTCTCTATCAGCACTGGAGAGTTACTATCTATCAGCACCATGAAAAATACTCTCTATCAGCACCTGGAGAGTTACTCTCTATCAGCACCGGGAGAGTTACTATCTATCAGCACCATGAAAGTTACTCTCTCTCAGCACCTGGAGAGTTACTATCTATCAGCACCATGAAAGTTATTCTCTATCAGCATTTGGAGAGTTACTATCTATCAGCACCATGAAAGTTACTCTTTATCAGCACCATGAAAGTTACTCTCTATCAGCACCTGGAGAGTTACTATCTATCAGCACCTGGAGAGTTACTATCCATCAGCACCATGAAAGTTACTCTTTATCAGCACCATGAAAGTTATTCTCTATCAGCATTTGGAGAGTTACTATCTATCAGCACCATGAAAGTTACTCTCTATCAGCACCTGGAGAGTTACTATCTATCAGCACCATGAAAGTTAATCTCTATCAGCACCTGGAGAGTTACTATCTATCAGCACCATGAAAGTTACTCTCTATCAGCACCTGGAGAGTTAGGAAGCACCTCTATCTATCAGCACCATGAAAGTTACTCTCAATCAGCACCGCTCTATCAGCACCATGAAAGTTACTCTATCAGCACCTGAAGTTACTATCTATCAGCACCATGAAAGTTACTCTCTATCAGCACCTGGAGAGTTACTATCTATCAGCACCATGAAAGTTACTCTCAATCAGCACCTGGAAAGTTACGCTCTATCAGCACCATGAAAGTTACTCTATCAGCACCTGGAGAGTTACTGTCTATCAGTACCTGGAGAGTTACTATCTATCAGCACCTTTAGAGTTACTGTCTATCAGTACCTGGAGAGTTACTGTCTATCAGTACCTGGAGAGTTACTATCTATCAGCACCTGGAGAGTTACTGTCTATCAGTACCTGGAGAGTTACTGTCTATCAGTACCTGGAGAGTTACTGTCTATCAGTACCTGGAGAGTTACTATCTATCAGTACCTGGAGAGTTACTATCTATCAGCACCTGGAGAGTTACTATCTATCAGTACCTGGAGAGTTACTGTCTATCAGCACCTTTAGAGTTACTATCTATCAGTACCTGGAGAGTTACTGTCTATCAGTACCTGGAGAGTTACTGTCTATCAGTACCTGGAGAGTTACTATCTATCAGTACCTATAGAGTTTCTATCTATCAGTACATGGAGAGTTACTATCTATCAGCAGCTGGAGAGTTACTATCTATCAGTACCTGGAGAGTTACTCTCTATGAGCACCTGGAGAGTTACTATCTATCAGCACCATGAAAGTTACTATCTATCAGCCCCTGGAGAGTTACTATCTATCAGCACCATGAAAGTTACTATCTATCAGCACCTGGATAGTTACTGTCTATCAGTACCATGACTTATAATCTATCAGTACCTATAGAGTTACTATCTATCAGCACCTGGAACGTTATTATTTGCCATTTAGAAGAAGTACACATCTTACAACACATTAACATCAGTACACCGCCTACCACTCTATTGACGTCTCTTAATATTATCATCTATTACAATAAGGTACCGTCTATCACAATAAGGTACCATCTATTACAATAAGGTACCATCTATTACAATAAGGTACCATCTATTACAATAAGGTACCATCTATTACAATAAGGTACCATCTACTACAATAAGGTACCATCTATTACAATAAGGTACCATCTATTACAATAAGGTACCATCTACCACAATAAGATACCATCTATAATAAGGTACCATGTATCACAATAAGGCATCTACCATAATAAGGTACCATGTATCTGTACTCATCATTACAAAGGTACCATCTATTACAATAAGGTACCATCTACCATAGCAAAGGTACACATCTACAATCATCTACATAATAAGGTACCCATCTATTAATAGGTACCATCTACCATAATAAGGTACACGTATCACAACAAGGTACCATCTATTACAATAAAAGGTACATCTATTACAATAAGGTACCATCTACCATAATAAGGTACCATCTATTTCAATAAGGTAACAGTACTAGGCTCTACCATAAAGTATCTACCATGTATCACAACAAAGGTACCATCTATTACAATAGGTAACCATCCTACAATAAGGCACCATCTACCATAATAGTACCATCTATTACAATAAGGTACCACCTACCACTAAGGTACCATCTACCATAATAAGGCACCATCTACCATAATAAGGTACCATGTATCACAACACAGGTACCATCTATTACAATAAGGTACCATCTATTACAATAAGGTACCATCTACCATAATAAGGTACCATCCATCTATTACAATGAGGTACCATCTATCACAATAAGGCACCATCTACCATAATAAGGTACCATCTATCACAATAAGGCACCATCTACCATAATAAGGTACCGTCTATCACAATAAGGTACCATCTATTACAATAAGGTACCATCTATTACAATAAGGTACCATCTATTACAATAAGGTACCATCTATTACAATAAGGTACCATCTACTACAATAAGGTACCATCTATTACAATAAGGTACCATCTATTACAATAAGGTACCATCTACCACAATAAGATACCATCTATCACAAGTGTAGGAATATAAATACCAGTAGCGGGAGAGGTACCAAGTCTAACAGGGGGAGAAGTACCACCTACCAGCAGCAAAATAGAAGCCATTTACGAACAGCAGGAGAGGTGTAAAATACCTGTACCCAGAGTTATTAATGAGCAGTATTAGGGAGATGCTAAATACCAGCAGCAAGGAAGAGGTACCATCATCAGTAAAATAATGGAGAGGTAGTACCATCTGCCATCGCTACCAAGAGAGGTACCACTTATCATCATGAAGAGGTTAAACCAATCAGTGACAGAAGACAGACCACCTGTAATCAAGGAGCATTGCAAGTAAGAGTAAGCATTTTGTTTTGACTTCTTGGTCATTCATAAAACAAAGGAGGAACAAGTGTGTGGACTAATATAAACACGTGCTTTCAAGATTAGGGATTTGATACGGATTAGCAACCATTGAAGATGGGTAAACCTCAGGATTACAATTATTGTGGCTTTACATACAACCATATTTAACAGTGTTTCAAAAGACCTTCTTGAAGTGTAGTACTCGAAGGGAAAATGGAAGTTACTGTATTTATAAGTGACAAGAACACAAGAGTTAATGATGTCGATAATGAAGGTGGAGGTGCTGGAACGTTGGTGTGACGCGCTGGGACGCAGGTGTGGGTACTGGGACGCTGGTGTGGGTACTGGGACGCTGGTGTGGGTACTGGGACGCTGGTGTGGGTACTGGGACGCTGGTGTGGGTACTGGGACGCTGGTGTAGGTGTTGGATCACTGGTCTAACCAAAATAAATGTGAATGAAAGTAACTTGGACCAATGTATGCAAAACAAGTTACAAATACTTAATCTTTATTGGAATATAAGAATTCATTATTGTGTGATCATGAGGACAGACGCAAGACATTATTGATGATGTAACTGTTATTAGTAAGGCTTAGGAAGAAATTGCATGACGCTATAACGAAGACAGTTTACAATGGGGGTATAGTGTGTTTGACGACTAATTAGTGCTTGATGCGTGGGCAGTAACTCGTACACGACATAAGGATAAGTAGGACTGATAAACATGGGAAGAATAACAACGACGACGACAATAACAACCACAACTACAGGAACAATAATAATAATATTAATTAAATGATGAGTGTTAGGTTTACCATAATTTATAAATACTATATTGACCACACAAAAGTTAAGAGACGTGAGGAAATGTAGGAGAGGAAATACCTGGGTAGAGGGAGAGGAGAGGTGTGTAGGAGGAGAGGTGTGAGGGAGAGAGGAGTGATGGAGAGAGGTGTGGGGGAGAGAGGTGTGGGGGAAAAGAGGTGTGGGGAAAAGAGGTGTGGGGGAGAGTGGTGTGGTGGAGAGAGGTGTGTGGGAGAGAGGTATGCGGAGGAGAGGAGTGATGGAGAGAGGTAGGGAGAAGAAATGTGTGTAGGAAAGAAGTGTGGGTGGGAGGGGGGGGGGTAGGTTGTGAGGGGAAGATAGGAGTGAGGGAAAGAGAGGAGTGAGGGACAGAGGCGTGAGGCAGAGTAGTGTGTATAGGGGGAGAGGTGTATGAAGATATGTGTGAGGGAGAGAAGCATGTGACAGCGTGAACCGTGATGAAAATATGTGAGGGAGAAAAATATGTTAGAGAGTGGTGTGTGGGAGATAAAAATGCCTTAAAGAAATAAAGTGAGTAAATGTAACCAAACACACAAACAACAGCAAAACATCATCAAGAAACAAATAAAAATAATACGACAATGAACATATAAAAAAAAGGATGTTATCTATAAACAAAAATATAAATTAAATACATAGGGAAAAGATTATTACATAGTCCAATAATAAAGAAGGAAAACAACGAGAAACATAATATGGCCGAGAAAAAATATAGTTACGAAAAGGAACCAGATGTAAGAAATGTTATAACAGTGCCGATAAGAGTGTATTTATCTTTCGGTAGAATACTTGAGTGAGACTGACGGATCTGAGAGAACATTTATGGTGAGATACAGGACATGGAGATAGTGTTGTTTACATGGGCCTTCCAGACCAGTTTGTGGTCTATAGTTACACCTGGGAGTTTGGCAGACTGCACTAACTGAAGAGGATGGGCACCCACTGTAATTGCTGGAGCTTGCACTGGAGTGGTGGCAGTGTTGATGTGCATGACTACGGTTTTGGTGTGATTGATGATGACCTTGTTCTCCATAGTCCATGCCTGTAGCCTGTCCAGGGTGCCTTGTAGCGATGAGTAGTCCGGTGTGGTGTTGTCCACTGTAACCCCCACAGTGCAGTCATCCACGCACTTCCACCTGTGAAGTGTCCGATAGAGTCGTTGATCAGGAAGCACAGTGGTCCCATCTTGGTCCCCTGGGGAACACCGCAGGTGAGGTGTTGGAATGTGGAGACAGAACCCTGGTACCTCACTGCCTGACAACGATCACTCAGGAAATCAGTGAGCCATGAGACCAGGTTGGTGGGCAGCCCTAGTGCAATGGCCTTGTTGATAACAGTGCAATGATCAACAAGGTCAAAAGCCTTCCTGAAGTCAACAAGGGCAACGTCCAGTGATGTCTTACGTTTCTCCAGATTTTTGTTCAGAAAATCCAGGAATCTAACTAAGCAGTGTGATGTAGAGGAGGTCTTCATGTTGCCAAATTGCTGTGGATCAATTGACTGATAAATACTAGCAAATGCCCATTGAAAAACAAAGTCTTCACAGAGTAGACTGGGTATGGGGTAATGGCAACTGTCCTGAGGTCACTAGGGGACTGTGGGGTGGGGACCTTGGGGATAGGGGTGACATATGCGGTGTGTGTGTGTGTGTGTGTGTGTGTGTTTGTGTGTGTGTTTCTTGTCATAGGAATATTCATTTAAAAAATGACAACAGATAATACTTGTAAATAGGTTTAATATTTGAAGTAATCACTAAAAAGGAGTGTCATATAAAATAATACTTGAAGAAAATGGAGAGTTAGAGCAGAAGTTAAAGCAGGAAGGTGAGAATAGTTGAGGTGTTTGAGTACCCGAGAATTATGTTCATTAGTGATACAGATAAATAGATGATGAGTTATTGGGGAAAATATTAATAACAAACAGATGGCAGTGACTCTTGGGATGACGAGTATGAATATAGATTAATGTTTTGTGAGAGTCTGTCTGGAGGCAACGTTCAGCTCCTCTCATGTCTGGATGTAGAACCTGAATATACAATATGATGTTGACAGGTAAATTACAATCAATCAAGATGAGTTTTTTATTATAATTCTGGCCTTTTGATAATAAACTAAGAAACAGAAGTAGTGGAAAAATAGATAAACGAAAAACAATTTAAGAAATAATGGGATGGTTGGGTGACAAGAGGAATGAATAAAAATAAAATAAAACATAGGGTAATTGAGAGAATTGAAATAAAGAATAGAAGAAAGAGATCAAGAATGAAGTGTTTGGGTGAGAAGTATGTGGGAGGTGAGGAGTGTGTGAAGTGTATCTGAGAGAGAGTATACATTCAGTTATATACATAGACTGTTTACTGAAGCCAAGTTAGAGTGAAAAGAAACTAGTAGTAACTCTTGACTCAGTTGGCCCATCCAGACAGACTATATAATCTTCACCACATTTCATTCAACATTTCTTATTTAACGTCATAGCTCTCCATCATCACCTCTAATAGCATTAGTATAGCCAATTTACATCATTGGCTTATAGTCTTACCTCTTCCCCCTTCATCCTGACTCCCTCCTATCATCTAATCACCTTTCCTTCATATAAATAATTCAGAAATAAAGTTGAGTGGAACAATCTACCAAACACCATCATCAACTCGAACTCGCAGGAAAGTTTCAAATATAGATTGGACAGATATATGAGTGATAAGGGTTGGGTGTAAATAGGGCTGCCTCGTATGGGTTAATAAGCCTACTGCTGGTTCCTACATTCTTCTGTTTTTTATATTCAAAATCATTTACGGATAAATGCTGAAATGAAGGCTGGTGATTTCTTTCACACTCTTTGCAATCTTGTCATGGTGTGATAGTAAATAAGTGAAGACACGGTAGATGACTCACAGAAAGAGAGCCGTTGATTACGTGGCCAGATCTCCAAGCCAGGCAACAGTTTCTTATATAAAAAAAAAGTTTCAAAAGTTACGATTCATTACGGAAAAAACGTCAATCAACTATTATACCGATAATTAAAAAAAATCTAGATCACGTGAGTTATCAATAATCAGAAAAAAAGACACCATTCAGTCATACAATTGAAGCCTTGATATTTTTTGTTTCTGTTAATGTGATTTGATCTTGATACTATTCTCTCTGTTTCATGTTGTAGGTGAACTATTTAAGTTAACATGTGTGTTTCATCAAGGAAATTAACTCGGAGAAATTTATAAAAAGGTCAAGTTACTCACCGGTCTTGTGCACATTCGCTCAGGGGAAGGGGGGGCAGAGTGGGACACTGGGTATCTGAGAGAGGGTTGGGAGAGGGCTAAGAGAGGGCTAGAACGGGGCTGGGAGAGGGTTAAGAGAGAGTTGGTAGAGAGTTGGTAGAGAGTTGGGGAGGGTTGGAGAGGGTTAGGAGAGGGCTAAGAGATGGTTAGGAGAGGGCTAAGAGAGTGTTGGGAGAGTGTTGGGAGAAGGTTTGAAGAGGGTTAGGCGAGGGTTATGAGAGGGTTAGGAGAGGGCTAAGAGAGAGTTGGGAGAAGGTTAGGGGAGGGTTAGAAGAAGGCTAGGGAGGGTTAGGAGAGGGCTAGGAGAGGGCTAGGATAGGGTTGGGAGAGGGTTAGGAGAGAGAGGGGAAAGAGTTAGTAAGGGGTTGGGAGAGAATTTGTAAAGGGCTAAGAGATGGTTAGGAGAGGTTTGAGAGAGGGCTAGGAGAGGTTTGAGAGAGGGTTAAGAGAGGGTTAAGAGAGGGTTAGATAATAATGTAGTCAGGTCAGGAATGGGATCAGAAACAATTGGTATGGGATCAGGGAAATATAGAGAGGTCATGGGAGGTTGTGAGCTAGGATGGGGTTAAGGGGGTCAGGAGGAAGTTGGGGGTGAGAGAGACCCAGACGTAGGACTAGAAGGGTAGTAGGTGGTGGTTGGATCCCAGGGAGTAAGAGTGGGTAAAGGAGGGGGTCGGGCAGGGCAGGTAATGAGGTACTGAGAGGTGTGTATATGTGCTTTTATGTATACATGACAGCCTATGTAAGTATATGTATATGTGTTGATGTCTTTGTGCGTGTGTGTGCGTGGTGTGTGTGTGTGTGTGTGTGTGTGTGTGTGTGTGTGTGCTTTCAGTTTTCTAATCCCTTGCTAATTCCCACCTAAACAGAAGTCATCCTTCACCTAAACACAGGTCATCCATATTCTAAACACAATCATCCACCCCCTATATGCTTACTATCTTTCTTCTGAACACCTTATTAAATGTTACATACTAACTAGCAGGGAACCAACACACTATCATTATACATCTTACAGGGTTTAATGATGAACTCTACAGGTAAACGACTCTTCTAAGTTAGTGTACAGTCGCCTGCACTCATACCTGGTACAGATGCTGTCACGTTTTGTGAGGTGAGGCAACTCTGTGGAATACTTCTCTAGCATCCTTAGTCTAGCTACTATTGCGACTTTCCTTAGGGCCATTCCGGGAGTTTTAATATGATGTAAACAAACACAGATATGCCACATCCCACAAAACGCGCCAGCCACTGTATCATACCATGTGTAAGTGCAGGCGACTGTACATACATTGAGTTTAAGCCTAATATTAGTGGGAGAAAAAGTTACATAGAAAACTTAAAACAAAATTTAACCCACTTTTCAAAATTTATCATATTAAAGTAAGCTGAAGAAAATATATTAGTCAAGCAACCAAGTGTGACGTCACCAGAGATAAAAGCGAATCTCATTCTTAATTTGCCATATAATTGAATAACTCTTTATAATATCAAACTCCAAACACTATAAATAATTGAAATCTAGTTGTTTATACATTATAACAAAATTCATTATTTGTTTATACAGAAATAAGTTACAAATAAAAGACATGATGGCAGCTGGACAGGTCAAGGCCGCAGGTGTGAGTTACTTTCCAAATGTAATGAGCAGAGTTTACCTGAGGTTAATACCGCACAAGAGTCTTCAATCAATTAACCAATTATATTGTTTAATTCCTAGACGGAATTTTGTCACGTAAAGTTGCTGAACTAAAATATTGACATATAACTATACACAAGAACAGGTGCACAAGATCAACCATCTCCGCAAGTAGTTGATAGAGATCACATGGTTATTTATTTCATCTTGTTATGCCAACTATTTATGCTGAGGTTGTATGTATTATGTAGAAAATATCAACAGTATCCGTAATGAAAAAATGGTGGGAGGAATTGACCTTTAAATGCGTACGTATACGAATCAAGAATCAATCACCTTTCAGGACATTCAAACGTCAGCATTCCTTTCCTTTTCTTTGTCTTCTCTCTTTCGTTACTGATGTTAAGTCGTAGGTGATGTGATACGACTCACATGTCTGTCTGTTCGCTTGTCTTGACTATTATATCTCAGGAAATGATCATGTCTGTAATAACAAACAGAAATACCGATCTCGATATAATAATGTCTTATCTCTCTCTTATGTCAGTTGTCACCTGGGAGAACTAAGCGACAGACAGTTCAACGTGTAGTGTAACCTCCTGCTCACTACTCTCTCTTTCATTCCTCTTCTGTTGTAATATAAAGTTTGCACCTCTCGCAAATATATACTGTAAATTTGAGCTAACACCGATAAGAAACATCTTATTAATTTATGGGTATTTTTTAAAGACAAATTGTCACTCAACCCTTTCACACTTTTACTCATAAAACTGATATTATTTGGTACTCCAGGGTATCCTTCACTGATGGCCGCCATATCATCCTGTATTTTTTTTTATGCACCTGTACGTGTTACCATCCGTCCTGCCCTCGCTCATACTTAATAAGTTTTCAATCACACCCATCATGTGACCACCAAATATACCGCGGAATGTTCTCTGATCATGACTTCCACGTGTGTACAGTATCTGTACATGTGTGTGCAGTGTGTGCAGATGTGTGTACAGTATGTGGAGATCTTTTTAAAGTAAACATTTATACGCAGTCTCCCTCTGTTGCAGAAGCTTCACTCCTTACAAGTAATATACAACAAATTCCATTGCACGAAGTTTAGATGAAGAAAGCAGCAGCCATTAAGCCATTAACTAAATGTTATTTATGGATGCGAGAACTAACATAAGAGAATGTAACCGGAATCCATGCAGCCTCCCTAACAACACAGTTTGTCTAATTATTTGTTGGTAAGGCCCGTTAGCTTACGGATATGAGGCCAAGACACTGAAGGGTTAAACAATTCTACTACCTAAATTAACATAGTAGTAATAGTAAACTTTTATACATTAGTACTTAAAATTGAATCATATATAAATTCAAAACATATGCTTTTCTTACTATTTCTCCATTGTTATCGTGGCACTGTGTCCTATGAGTAAATTTTAACACTAAGCGTCTGGAGGATCCAGCGGTAGCACATAATTTCATAGAGCAGCTCGAACATGGGCCGAAAAACGACCAAACAGCAAACAACGCAAATCCGAGTGCCGAATGGGGTATTCTCGACACTGTCATGACAAAAACGTGCAGAGAGACCCTCAGCCAGATCGAAAGAATACACCAGGACTAGTTTGATGAAAATGTCCCGGCAATCAATGTACTCATCGAAGATAAACGTGCTGCTTTAATTGACTGGCAGAACGACCCTCAGTCTCGGACCAAAGCTGATACCTTCCACAAGAAGAAAGCGGCGGCCCAGCGGGAACTTCGCAATCTAAAGAACAACTGATTTAAAAATATAGCATGTGAAACACAAAAATTTGCAGATCAGCACAAGCTGTGCTAATTTTGAAATTTCACAAAACCATTTTATGGGCCAATCACTCGTGGCGCAGCCTCCTCCACTCATCTGACGGTAACTCCATAATTAAAGACGATGAAAGCCTCCATCTGCGCTAGAAAGAGCACTACCATTCACTGCTCAACCGAAACACCGATGTGGATGTCTTGACTACCCAGCAGGCCCCTCAGCATCCAAAGCTGACCCACCTCAGCTATCCTTCATCCCTGGGTGAGGTAGCTATTGTCATCAATCAGGTGAAAAATAACAAAGCCTTAGGGACTGATGAAATCCCAGCCGAGGTGTATAAAGCAGGAGGACCTCTGCTTACCAGCCATCTTCAATCACTCCTGGAGAATATATGGGAAAAGGAGGAAATCCCCCAAGCTCTTAAAGACGCCTCCATCGTCAATACTCATAAGAACAAGGGAGACCGGGCAGACTGTGGCAACTACCGTAGGAACTCGCTGCTGTCCGTAGCTGGCAAGATTATCGCCCGAGTCCTCCTAAACAAACTTCTTCCTGAGGCCGAAAACTTCCTCCTAGAATCTCAATGTGGCCTTAGACCATCACGTGGCACCACTGACATGATCTTTGTTGCCCGCCAGATACAGGAAAAGTGCAGAGAACAGCGTCATGACCTGTACATGGTTTTCATCGACCTAACCAAGGCCTTCGACTCGGTCAACAGGGAAACCCTCTGGGGGACCCTCAGCCGTTTTGGCTGCCCACCAAAATTCATAGCCATTGTGAGGCAACTCCACGATGGCATGAACGGTAGTGCCCTGCACAATGGCACCCCGTCTGCGTTCTTCCCCATCCAAACTGGGGTTAAACAAGGGTGTGTACTGGCATCAACTCTCTTTTCCATTTTCTTGGCTGCCTTCCTTACTCGTGCCAGTGCCAATTTAGCCGGCGCGATGGACACAGAGTACCGGATGAAGGGTCTTTTCAACTTAAGACGACTCCAGGCAAGAACAAAGGTGTCGGCAGCTTCCATTACTGAACTTCAGTATGCAGACAACCTCACCCTTGTTGCTCACACTAAACACGACTTACAGGAGATCCTGTACACCTATGCAGATGCATATATACACTTCGGCCTTGAGGTGAATATTCGTAAGACTCAGATTCTCTTTCAACCTGCCCCTGGTTCAGACATACCTCCACCATCCATCCAGCTTAACGGTACTACCCTCTCAAATGTTACCCACTTTCGGTATCTCGGCTCCCACCTGTCCACCACCGCCGACATCGATGAAGAGATTCAGCATCGGATCATATGTGTATCTCAAACTTTTGGCAGACTCCGAAACCGTGTCTTCAGCTGTAGGGTGCTGAAATTATTTACAAAGTTACACGTATGTCGAGAAGTGGTCCTCATCACCCTGCTCTGTGGCAGTGAAACATGGGTCACATCCAGGAAGCACCCCAAGGCACTTGAAAACTTTCACCAACGTATTCTACGTTCTATCCTCCGAGTTCGCTGGGAAGACACGAGAACAAATGGTAATATTCTTTCTGACACCAACTGTAGGAGGATTGAGGCTACCATTATCCTTGAACAACTACGTTGGACTGGCCATGTCACCCGCATGGACAAGAGCAGACTGCCAAAGCAGCTACTTCACAGTCACCTAACGAATAGTAAACGTAACGCCGGCAGGCAACTGAAAAGGTATAAGGATAGTCTTAAGATAAACCTGAAAAGGTGAAAATCGACCTCCTCACCTGGGAGTCGATTACTCCACATTGCATCGCTTGGAGCACCACCACACTAGGTGTCAATACTTTTGAGTTAGCCCAACTGAAAACGGAGGCAGACAAGTGCCAAAGCCGGAAAGACGCTGCCACCACTCCTCCTGCACTCGATGTAGCCCTCCACATGTGCAACTCACGTGAACGACTCTGCCGGTCCCGTATCGGCCTCTTTAGTCACCTCAAAACTCACCAATGAAGGTGACATCCCTAATAGCTCATATCATTGTATCATAGCTGGATGATCGTCATACTCGATTCCGATTGACAACAAAGTGGTAAGTAGTAGTATATTATCAAATGATAGCAAGTTAAATCTTTCACTATCTAACATATCAGAAGACAATCATATCAACGATTTAACTACAACATTCGATAATATTACAAAATAAGCACACAAAAAAATAATGTGAAAAATGTAATACGGAAAAGAGAACATACAGAATATTAATAATGATAATCCGAAAACTGTGTAGTCTACCAGACAAAGCAATGCGTAACAAATTCCATGCGTGTTAAAACAATGTAACAATCACGTGGTTTATCGACAAAGTAACAAACACGCAGAGAACCTCATCAAATTGGCTAAATACAAGAGTACATTAATATGACCACCAAACATACCGCGGAATGTTCTCTGATCATGACTGCCACGTGTGTACAGTATATATAGATGTGTGTACAGTATGTGTAGATGTGTGTACAGTGTGTGTAGATGTGTGTACAGTGTGTGTGTAGATGTGTGTACAATGTGTGTAGATGTGTGTACAATGTGTGTAGACGTGTGTACAGTGTGTGTAAACATGTGTACAGTGTGTGTAAACATGTGTACAGTGTGTGTGGACGTGTGTACAGTGTGTGTGGACGTTTGTACAGTGTGTGTGGACGTGTGTACAGTGTGTGTAGGCGTGTGTACAGTATGTGTAGCAGAAGGATAAAAACGTAAGACTAACAATGCATTTCTGCTGAATATGTATTATAGAAGAATCAGAAGAAAAATAATATCGCAGCATCAGTTAAATTATTAACCAATGTTTTAGGAAAAAATATTTCTAAGCGAGCCATACTAGGAGTCATTCAGGATCGTAACAACAACTTGGCGGTAAACACTCACCAAACTCCTCACAATCTTTAAGCATTATTATAAAACAAAAACAAATCGATTACCAAAGACTAAATTGCATAGAGGATGAAAAACATTGTATCAGCCGAGCTATAAACTTCTCAACCACACAGACAATTTACAAACAGTCATTTACAGATTGAATATCCACGAGGTCTCTTGTTCTTCTACCCTCAAAAACCCCAAACACAAAATCCCTTAATTTTTCTATGACCCGGAACGAAGGTATGAGGCAGGGCGGAGAATCGACGCCCGCGGCCTGAAAACTCTATTTAGAAAAGATCTGTCAGAGGTGGAGGAGAGCTGTAATATCCTGACGCGGGCGTTTGGAAGATTTGCCCTTAAGATTAATCACTGTCAGCCCTTTCTTGTGTGTTATTTTCTACATTTGAATAAATATCTTAATTTAAACAACTACATCAACAAAAATGAAACAGTTTTGTATTACGTAAAAAATTGTGTACGTACAAAAATACTGCGTATCTAAAATTAATCTAGATACCAGATGAGAAACGTTCAACATAGAGAAGCATACGGCCTTACAAAAAAAATAAAATAAACTTGACCGTGTTCGAACGCCCCAGCACTGGTGATGGAGGATGAAGTAATTTACCAGACAGAATTAAAACCTGCCCCGCAGCGCACAAATATGATTGGATTCTGTGAGGTGGCCGGCCCCGGACCCCTCCAAGCCTGGGTTCCTATTAGCGCAGTTGCAGGTTACCTTCTCTATACAGTGCTCCGTGAGGCCTGCCAGGGGCACCTCCCTCCTCACGCTCCCTGGGTGACGTGAGCGGGTTACGTGTCTAAGCTTTCCACGGATTATCGTATAATTACGGTCGATATCTCCAGAGGGAGGGAGGAGTGAGAGGATGTTAGCGGGGTGAACCACAAAACCGAGTTGTTATGCTTGTGGAGGCGGCGGTCATTGGGTCGTTTTCAATTTCAGGGAGCGGAAATTCTTTAATTTGTTCGTATCTCCGTTAATGATACATCCACTCCGAGTGAGAAATTAATATAATTATAGTGCGGTCGTATTACACCATAAAAGTTCCCTCCGAGTATAATTGGCTGCTAACGCGTATTCCCCCGTTTATTGTGTTACACTTGTTGTCAACCCCAATGGTGTTATTTTGCCAGTTAAATATTATACTTGTTGGTTATGGCTACTGAGGGGGACAGAGTCGAGTCTATTACAGAGCGAACAAACCAGATAAAGGAAGTAACACATGGTTAAGGGTTACTGATGTGTTCTGGCTTGGGAGTAAGATATGTAATGTTATCTTATACTGCAATTTAACTAAAGATGTTTATGTCCAACAGGTAACGAACAAACTCCATACAGAAATGGATTGATATTACGATAGAGTAACAATTGTAACTTACCAATACAGTGTAAGAAAACATCCACTACTTTGTGTACACAGACTGGAGAAGATATATCAGAGTCTTCCAAGTCACATATCAATGTTCTTGTTTATACAAGCAATGGATAAATCCGTTTGCTATAACTTAAGATGTTTTTTCTACCAATTACTTTTGTAAATATTGTATACAAATAAAGCTCTTTGCAGTATCATTAATGCAGTCATTATATCACAGTTATTACCTTTCACATAACCGCGGGGGGGTTCAGTTCTGTCTGTCTGACTTGACTCATATTGACTACAGAACGAACGGGTTTGCACCAAACTGGGTAGGTTTGAACAAAATGTGAAAAGGTCCACTTGATAAACTTTTGGCGCAAATCGCTCCAAGATTAACCAAGTGTTGCCATGGTAACGGTTCGCACACTGATAATATATACGGTTTTACGGCGGTTAAATAAAACGATGATACGAAACAGTCTCTGGCGGTAACTACATACATTTATCACATCAGTCTCACTAAATCCATATTTACAAGTCTCTCTCTTGGCATGCTGTAGGATGGCAGGACAAGTGTTGACTTCCTTGGCAGGATGTTGATCGACAGGGTAATTGTTCCCTCATCGGGAGGTGCAGTCAATGAAGTACACTTTATAGTAGTGAGTACAGTATACGAATTGTGCAGTACAAGGAAGGCGCTTCGTCCTCCACGTCGTCGGCCGGGAATCCAACCCATGACCATTCGCTTGTGAGGTGAATGTAAATCACCATTCTGTTTATCATGTACAAGGTTGTTATCTCCGACTCTGACTAACGCAAAATTTACTCCCATATCACACGATGCTAAACATTGCGTCACATTTATGTCATATATTAGCCTGTGTAGTCATCCCGATATACGACTTTCCTAATTGAATTACTCAAAAATTTTCTGATGAAAGGTTTTCTCCTACTGCCAGGGAGCCCTCGCTTGTGTGGCTCTGCTGTCATGGAATTCTATCCGCAACACGAGGGTAGTTGAGCACATGCCTGTACAGTACTGACGGTGGAGATCCATAACCTAACAGTAATGTTCTCTACTCAGGTTCCAAACACTGCATTGACTTAACTTAAATTATAGTCGGTGTATAGTGTTTTGAAGGTACTTTAAGTCTCCCTTACACACAGGGGCCGGCCCCTGCACTAACTCTACTCACCCAATGGCTAATTCAATGGTTTGTTTTAAGTAATTTCCCTGTTATTATTTGGTGTATTTTTTACTTTTATTGGCTATTAGCACCTTTCTCCTTTTTTATACAACTCTGTAACTTATAATCCCCACCAATTATTTGCATTCTTTAGTTAGTTCGTATTCCCCTCTTCCCCTATAATACACACCTTAGACATCTGCCACCCCACTGTTGAATATTTAATCCCGTTTGTGATTCCTCTCACCTGACCTCACTGCTTCGGCTCCTCCGCAGAATACAAATTTATCTCCGACTCATAGACCCGGATGTTCAGAGATTATTACGCTAATTTATTTTCCTTATGTGTGGATAAGAGAATGTAGATAGGCATGGAGAAGTCTCATTGTAACACTACAGTCCAGTACCTGAACACTACAATAATACAGTGTTATATTAATGCAGTATTAAGCCGCCTGTACTACAATAATTTAAACATAATACATAAACGTATTTCCATTGTATTAATGCAACGATACAGTAATACAGTATCTTGGAAGAAATTGTACAGTAAGATAACGATTAGTAGTTAGTGCAGTATAACAAACTAGGTAGAACAGTCTTAAGACCCGCAGTGAGGAACAGTCTTAAGACCCAGAATAAGTGACAGTCTTAAGACCCAGAGTGGGGAACAGTCTTAACACCCACAGTGAGAGATATTCTTAAGAACTACACTGAGGGAAAGTCCTAAGACCCATAGTGAAGGACAGTCTTAAGACCCAGAATGAGGGACAGTCTTAAGACCCAGAATAAGTGACAGTCTTAAGACCCAGAGTGGGGGACAGTCTTAACACCCACAGTGAGAGACAGAGAGAGACATTCTTAAGAACCAGACTGAGGGAAAGTCCTAAGACCCAGAGTGAAGGACAGTCTTAAGACCCAGAGTGAGGAACAGTCATAAGACCCATAGTGAAGGACAGCCTTAAGACCCAGAATGAGGGACAGTCTCAAGACCCAGAGTGAAGGACAGTCTTAAGACCCACAGTAAAGGACAGTCTTAAGACCCCTAGTGAAGGACAGTCTTAAGACCCACAGTAAAGGACAGTCTTAAGACCCAAAGTGAGGGACGGCCTTAACACCCAGAGTGAGGGACAATCTTAAGACCCAGAGTGAGGGACGGCCTTAACACCCACAGTGAGGGACAGTCTTAAGACTCACAGTGAAGGACAGTCTTACGACCCACAGTGAGGGACATTCTTAAGGCCCACAATGAAGGACAGTCTTAAGACCCAGAGTGAAGGGCAGTCTTAAGACCCAGAATAAGGGACAGTCTTAAGACCCACAATGGAGGACAGTCTTAAGACCTATAGTGAAGGACAGTCTTAAGACCCAGAATAAGGGACAGTCTTAAGACCCAGAGTGAGGGACGGCCTTAACACCCACAGTGAGGGACTTAACACCCACAGTGAGAGACATTCTTAAGACCCACAGTGAAGGACAGTCTTAAGACCCACAGTGAAGGACAGTCTTAAGACCCACAGTGAAGGACAGTCTTAAGACCCACAGTGAAGGACAGTCTTAAGACCCACAGTGAAGGACAGTCTTAAGACCCACAGTGAAGGACAGTCTTAACACCCACAGTGAAGGACAGTCTTAAGACTCACAGTGAAGGACAGTCTTAACACCCACAGTGAGGGACATTCTTAAGACAATGAAGGGCAGTCTTAAGACCCAGAATAAGGGACAGTCTTAAGACCCAGAGTGAGGGACGGCCTTAACACCTACAGTGAGGGACAGTCTTAACACCCACAGTGAGAGACATTCTTAAGACCCACAATGAGAGACATTCTTAAGACCCAGAATGAGGGACAGTCTTATGACCCACAGTGAAGGACAGTCTTAAGACCCACAGTGAAGGACAGTCTTAACACCCACAGTGAAGGACGCTTTTAAGACCCACAGCGAAGGACAGTCTTAACACCCACAGTGAGGGACGGTTTTAAGACCCACAGTGAAGGACAGTCTTAACACCCACAGTGAAGGACAATCTTAACACCCACAGTGAAGGACAGTCTTAACACCCACAGTGAAGGACAGTCTTAACACCCACAGTGAAGGACAGTCTTAACACCCACAGTGAAGGACAGTCTTAACACCCACAGTGAAGGACAGTCTTAACACCCACAGTTAAAGACAGTCTTGACCCTTGAAACAGAAATAATTCACCAACTAGTGCAGCTGTTCAACGTGGGCCTGTACCGAACAATTCACGTTCCTGTTACCCATGCGAAGGCAGCGACGCCACTGTATACGGTATATTGATAAGAGTGCACGGATAAAAACTCACCCGAAAACAAAACTAACTTAACCTTACAATGTGACATCTATCCCGTATGGTGTAATTATTCTAGTATGAAAAGAACATCAGTCCTGAGCCTGGCAACCAGTGTGTTATACAGTGAGTGAAATGACAACAACAGTCAGTAACGAACCCGACACACAGTAAACATCTTATAGTAAACTCAGAGGACTTTTGTCACCAGCAGACTCTTGCTCACTCAAACTTATCTTCGACTCACATTTTCATCCTTATTGCAGACTTACTTTATTATGAAATATCATCAAACAATAAATAAATCGCTTAACATAATGAGTGACTTAATAAACATTGATGTCCCATGTTAAATATTTTCCAGTTGTGGACAAAATTCGCTGGACACTTGACAGTACGTACGTGAGGATGATTGGAATTTTAAAGTATTTTCTCAGATTTTTCTTCACCATACACGTCATCACCAAACACGTCATCATCTAACACGTCATCATCTAACACGTCTTTACCGTACACGTCTTAACACCTTAAATATTATGCACTGATACAAGTCTAAATCAAGTTAACTTAATAATACACCCAATTCTTCTCCTACACCAAATATATGTTCATTTCCTACCATCAATATGTGTGTGTGTGTGTTTTGATAGCCAGGGGCCAGTAAGTGATTCAAGGTGTGGTGTGGTATGGGCCAGGGGATGAGCGGTGGGTGTTTCTGGAAGAGTGAGTAAGGTTTATATGCGTGGGAATGGTGTGTCAGGTAGAGTCACAGGTTATGATAGGTACCTCTAGGGACGGCGTAACCACTGTGGGAGGGACTGAACTGTCACACTCGTCTTCACTTGTCGTAAGATATATTCCCGACTATAGTACGTCGAAGACTTTTAGGTTAGTGAATTAAGGTACCAGACATTATGATCATTTAGCTGATACCTATATCTCAGAACGCAAAGAACTGATAACTTTGAGAAGAAAAATCCAATGTTTGTTTTTTTCCTCAGTTAATTAAGACGATATTGGCTTGTAGACCATTGGTATATTGTAGACCACTGAAAAGAATACTAATATATTTTACTCATACATCAATTGCAGGGGGTATTAAGTGATATGTTCTTCTCACCAATGAACTGGATGAGTCATGTTCAATGTTCACTCATACTTTTTGCTGTAAATCATCACTAGCTGCTTCGTAGCTTAAATCCACGACGAAACTTTCTACCAGTAAATATGTTCTCTTCAGTTAAAACACTTTTTGCTTTTTTTGTATACCTAAAACAAAAAACATGATGGCTTGTGTTAATAGTCTTCATCTAATTACATCAATAATCGTATGGTTATTCTGCTCTATGGGTTACAACAGTTAATGAAAATCCTGTACGTAGATCCATATGCATTTTCTTACATGATTAAAGCATAAACGTACCTGGTTAATTAATGGAAGAAATTATTACACACAAGAAAAACAAATTAAGTACATCTTCACTACTTGATCGGTAATAATTATAAACTACGGCAAAAGATATAAACTAAAGAAGAGAGAGAGAGAGAGAGAGAGAGAGAGAGATTGCACGTCAAAGTTCGTTTTTGTCTGTTGATGTGTTTGATGAAAGAGTCTTTTCATAACGAACATTAGAATCTATCTCGACTACTTTGTTGTCAATTTAAAACATGGACACATAAAATACACTATCATTCAGTTAAATACCTGTTGTATCTTCCGTATTACTGAAAAGCCCCCACTTCATGTACTGTACAAGTTCCCTGACCCCTTGTGTGATCGTCACGGGTGGGGGGGTTAGTTACTTGACCTCCCAATGAATATTTAATTCTTGCTGTAAATAAATTCATCTCAATGTACCAACCAATTACAACACTTAACATGCTTTCAGGACAAGTCATCTTAAACTCAGACAGTTAACGTTTAACTTTACTGATTACAAGAGTGTTCACTGAACAACAATGCTTACTTGATCATGAAGCGAGGGCAATTACTTCCATTGCTTCATAAAAAAAAATAGTTTAAGTAGCATACCGGTATTGGTTAAGATAGTTTAGGTTGATAAATGTTTGATAAAGATGACAGTCCAATCTAAACTAATTTGTTTTGTAAATTATTTCGGGTATATAAACGAGTTCCATCATCACCCAGGCAGGTGAAGATGAGTCTTCATTCATGGTCGGTATTTTGTGATCTTTGTTCATTCATGATCAATACTCGTATGTTTCTTTTATCTGACCATGGTCAATATTCTGTGGTCTTTATCTGTTCATAGTCAATATTGCTGTTTTTATCTGTACTTCAGCCGCTTATGGTCAATATTCTGTGGTCTTTATCGCCTCATGGTCAATATTCTGTTGTCTTATCATCATTCATGGTAAAATTGTCAAAATCCAGGTGTTTGAGATTTGTATTCAACCATTCGTATAATGCCTATGGTGTTCACTTCATCAAGAGTCATCGTGTTAATGCCACCAGTAAGTGTGTAGTAACTAGACACTCAACACCAGTAAGTGTGTAGTAACTAGACACTCAACACCAGTAAGTGTGTAGTAACTAGACACTCAACACCAGCAAGTGTGTAGTAACTAGACACTCAACATCAGTAAGTGTGTAGTAACTAGACACTCAACACCAGTAAGTGTGTAGTAACTAGACACTCAATATCAGTAAGTGTGTAGTAACTAGACACTCAACACTAGTAAGTGTGTAGTAACTATACACTCAACACCAGTAAGTGTGTAGTAACTAGACACTCAACATCAGTAAGTGTGAATAACTAGACACTCAACACCAGTAAGTGTGTAGTAACTAGACACTCAACACTAGTAAGTGTGTAGTAACTATACACTCAACACCAGTAAGTGTGTAGTAACTAGACACTCCAGCATCAGTAAGTGTGTAGTAACCACTCAGCATCAGTAAGTGTGTAGTAACTAGACACTCCAACATCAGTAAGTGTGCAGTAACCAACACTCAGCATCAGCTAAAGTGTGTGTAGTAACTAGACACTCAACATCAGTAAGTGTGTAGTAACTAGACACTCAACACCAATAAGTGTGTAGTAACTAGACACTCAACATCAGTAAGTGTGAGTAACTAGACACTCAACACCAATAAGTGTGTAGTAACTAGACACTCAACACCAGTAAGTGTGTAGTAACTAGACACTCAACACCAGTAAGTGTGTAGTAACTAGACACTCAACATCAGTAAGTGCGTAGTAACTAGACACTCAACACCAGTAAGTGTGTAGTAACTAGACACTCAATATCAGTAAGTGTGTAGTAACTAGACACTCAACACCAGTAAGTGTGTAGTAACTAGACACTCAACACCAGTAAGTGTGTAGTAACTAGACACTCAACATCAGTAAGTGTGTAGTAACTAGACACTCAACATCAGTAAGTGTGTAATAACTAGACACTCAACACCAGTAAGTGTGTAGTAACTAGACACTCAGTATCAGTAAGTGTGTAGTAACTAGACACTCAACATCAGTAAGTGTGTAGTAACTAGACACTCAACATCAGTAAGTGTGAATAACTAGACACTCAACACCAGTAAGTGTGTAGTAACTAGACACTCAACACCAGTAAGTGTGTAGTAACTAGACACTCAATATCAGTAAGTGTGTAGTAACTAGACACTCAACATCAGTAAGTGTGTAGTAACTAGACACTCAACATCAGTAAGTGTGTAGTAACTAGACACTCAACATCAGTAAGTGTGTAGTAACTAGACACTCAACATCAGTAAGTGTGTAGTAACTAGACACTCAACACCAGTAAGTGTGTAGTAACTAGACACTCAACATCAGTAAGTGTGTAGTAACTAGACACTCAACATCAGTAAGTGTGTAGTAACTAGACACTCAACACCAATAAGTGTGTAGTAACTAGACACTCAACACCAGTAAGTGTGTAGTAACTAGACACTCAACACCAGTAAGTGTGTAGTAACTAGACACTCAACACCAGTAAGTGTGTAGTAACTAGACACTCAACATCAGTAAGTGTGTAGTAACTAGACACTCAACATCAGTAAGTGTGTAATAACTAGACACTCAACATCAGTAAGTGTGTAGTAACTAGACACTCAACACCAGTAAGTGTGTAGTAACTAGACACTCAACACCAGTAAGTGTGTAGTAACTAGACACTCAACATCAGTAAATGTGTAGTAACTAGACACTCAACATCAGTAAATGTGTAGTAACTAGACACTCAACATCAGTAAATGTGTAGTAACTAGACACTCAACATCAGTAAATGTGTAGTAACTAGACACTCAACATCAGTAAAGTGATAGCCAGTAACTGAACACTCAGCATCCCGGCTCAAGGTGTGGCCAGTAACTAGACACTCAACATCAGTAAGTGTGTAGTAACTAGACACTCAACACCAATATAGTGTGTAGTAACTAGACACTCAACATCAGTAAGTGTGGTAACTAGACACTCAGCACCAGCATAAGTGTGTAGTAACTAGACACTCAACACCAGCTAAGTGTGTAGTAACTGAACACTCCAACACCAACAAGTGTGTAGTAACTAGACACTCAACATCAGTAAGTGCGTAGTGACACAGACACTCAACACCAGTAAGTGTGTAGTAACTAGACACTCAATATAGTAGAGGTGTGTAGTAACTGGAGCACTCAACACCAACAATTATTAGCAGTAACTAGACACTCCCAGCACCCAGTAAGTGTGTAGTAACTAGACACTCCAGCATCAGCAAGTGTGTGTAGTAACTAGACACTCCAGCATCAGTAAGTGTGTAATAACTAGACACTCAACTTTTTCCGATAGTGTGTAGTAACTAGACACTCAGTATCAGTAAGTGTGTAGTAACTAGACACTCCAACATCAGCAAGTGTGTAGTAACTAGACACTCCTCAGTAAAGATGTGAATAACTAGACACTCCAACACCAGTAAGTGTGTAGTAACTAGACACTCTCAACACCAGTAAATTATTAACAGTAACTAGACACTCAATATCAGTAGAAGGTATTGTAGTAACTAGACACTCAACATCAGTAAGTGTGTAGTAACTGGAGCACTCCCAGCATCAACAAGTGTGTAGTAACTAGACACTCAACATCAGTAAGTGTGTAGTAACTAGACACTCAACATCAACAAGTGTGTAGTAACTAGACACTCAACATCAGTAAGTGTGTAGTAACTAGACACTCAACACCAGTAAGTGTGTAGTAACTAGACACTCTCAACATCAGTAAGTGTGTAATAACTGAGCACTCCAACACCAATAAGTGTGTAGTAACTGAACACTCAACACCAGTAAGTGTGTAGTAAAGTGTGTAGTAACTAGACACTCAACACCAGTAAGTGTGTAGTAACTAGACACTCAACACCAGTAAGTGTGTAGTAACTAGACACTCAACACCAGTAAGTGTGTGGTAACTAGACACTCAACATCAGTAAGTGTGTAGTAACTAGACACTCAACATCAGTAAGTGTGTAATAACTAGACACTCAACATCAGTAAGTGTGTAGTAACTAGACACTCAACACCAGTAAGTGTGTAGTAACTAGACACTCAACACCAGTAAGTGTGTAGTAACTAGACACTCAACATCAGTAAATGTGTAGTAACTAGACACTCAACATCAGTAAATGTGTAGTAACTAGACACTCAACATCAGTAAATGTGTAGTAACTAGACACTCAACATCAGTAAATGTGTAGTAACTAGACACTCAACATCAGTAAGTGTGTGGTAATCCAGACACTCAACATCAGTAGTAAGTGTGTAGTAACTAGACACTCAACACCAGTAAGTGTGTAGTAACTAGACACTCAACATCAGTAAATGTGTAGTAACTAGACACTCAACATCAGTAAGTGTGTAGTAACTAGACACTCAACATCAGTAAGTGTGTAGTAACTAGACACTCAACATCATTAAGTGTGTAGTAACTAGACACTCAACACCAGTAAGTGTGTAGTAACTAGACACTCAACATCAGTAAGTGTGTAGTAACTAGACACTCAACATCAGTAAGTGTGTAGTAACTAGACACTCAACATCAGTAAGTGTGTAGTAACTAGACACTCAACATCAGTAAGTGTGAGTAACTAGACACTCAACATCAGTAAGTGTGTAGTAACTAGACACTCAACATCAGTAAGTGTGAATAACTAGACACTCAACATCAGTAAGTGTGTAGTAACTAGACACTCAACATTAGTAAGTGTGAGTAACTAGACACTCAACATCAGTAAGAGTGTAGTAACTAGACACTCAACATCAGTAAGTGTGAGTAACTAGACACTCAACACCAGTAAGTGTGTAGTAACTAGACACTCAACATCAGTAAATGTGTAGTAACTAGACACTCAACATCAGTAAGTGTGTAGTAACTAGACACTCAACATCAGTAAGTGTGCAGTAACTAGACACTCAACACCAGTAAGTGTGTAGTAACTAGACACTGAACATCAGTAAATGTGTAGTAACTAGACACTCAACATCAGTAAGTGTGTAGTAACTAGACACTCAACATCAGTAAATGTGTAGTAACTAGACACTCAACATCAGTAAGTGTGTAGTAACTAGACACTCAACACCAGTAAGTGTGTAGTAACTAGACACTCAACATCAGTAAGTGTGTAGTAACTAGACACTCAACACCAGTAAGTGTGTAGTAACTAGACACTCAACACCAGTAAGTGTGTAGTAACTAGACACTCAGTATCAGTAAGTGTGTAGTAACTAGACACTCAGTATCAGTAAGTGTGTAGTAACTAGACACTCAGTATCAGTAAGTGTGTAGTAACTAGACACTCAACATCAGTAAGTGTGTAGTAACTAGACACTCAACACCAGTAAGTGTGTAGTAACTAGACACTCAACACCAGTAAGTGTGTAGTAACTAGACACTCAACAATTGTGCAAGTGTGTAGTAACTAGACACTCAACACCAGTAAGTGCGTGTGGTAACTAGACACTAACAATCCAGTAAGGTGTAGTAATCCAGACACTCAACATCAGTAAGTGTGTAGTAATCCAGACACTCAACATCAGTAAGTAGTAACGTGACACTCAACATCAGTAAGTGTGTAGTAATCCAGACACTTCAACACCAGTAAGTGTGTGTGTAGTAACTAGACACTCAACATCAGTAAGCGTGTAGTAACTAGACACTTCAACACCAGTAAGTGTGTAGTAACTAGACACTTCAACACTGTGTGTAAGTGTGTAGTAATCCAGACACTCAACATCAGTGTGTAGTAACTAGACACTCAGTATCAGTAAGTGTGAGTAACTAGACACTCAACACCAGTAAGTGTGTAGTAACTAGACACTCAACATCAGTAAGTGTGTAGTAACTAGACACTCAACATCAGTAAGTGTGTAGTAACTAGACACTCAACATCAGTAAGTGTGTAGTAACTAGACACTCAGTATCAGTAAGTGTGTAGTAACTAGACACTCATCATCAGTAAGTGTGAGTAACTAGACACTCAACATCAGTAAGTGTGTAATAACTAGACACTCAACATCAGTAAGTGTGTAATACCTAGACACTCAACATCAGTAAGTGTGTAATAACTAGACACTCAACATCAGTAAGTGTGTAGTAACTAGACACTCAACATCAGTAAGTGTGTAGTAACTAGACACTCAACACCAGTAAGTGTGTAGTAACTAGACACTCAACATCAGTAAATGTGCAGTTTTTTGGCAGTACTTGAGCATTGTTACTGTGTTTGTTGTCTTCTGTTGTCTTTCACCAATATAAATTGTGTGTAGTCTTCAGTTCAACATTCTTATTACTTGCGGTCTTCAAACAATCAGTAATAAGTGCCTGTGGTGTTCAGACAGTCAGTGATATGAGTCTATTGTCTTCAAACAGTTAGTGATAGGTATCTGCGGTCTCCAGACTGATTGTCTGAGGTGCCTGCGACCTTTTGACAGTCAGTAATAGGTGCCTGCTCTCTTCAGACAGTCAGTGATAGTGCCTACAGTCTTCAAACATTCAGTGATAGGTACTTGCAGTCTTCAGACAGTTAAAGACAGTTGATGTTACCGGTACCTGTGATCTTAACCCAGTTACCATTAACAAATAAGTGATGACTAAAATACAATTTAGAGAAGAGAATAAAGAGCGGTCACGGAATATATAGACAGTTTATGTGCTCTATATGAAAAGCAACGATGAAGAAAGAACCTAGTATTTGTTCCTCATAATTCTAAAGATCAGAAGCACTATATATCTTGAAAATTTTCTCAGTAAATATCCTGGAAATTCTGAATTGGTCAGTAAGAGGAAATATTAACTCACTTAGGTACCTGCCTCTTGACCAGCCATGAATATGAAATTATATATCCAAATAATATTTTAATGTATTAATTGGCTTGACCTTTCAAGCTACCACTAGTGTTATATATATATATATATATATATATATATATATATATATATATATATATATATATATATATATATATATATATATATATATATATATATATATATATTTATATATATATATATTTTTATATATATATTTTATATATATATATATATATATATTTATATATATATATATTTATATATATATATATATATATATATATATATATATATATATATATATATATTTATATATATATATATTTATATATATATATTTTTATATATATATATATTTATATATATATATATATTTATATATATATATATATATATATATATATATATATATATATATATATATTATATATATATATATATATATATATATATATATATATATATATATATATATATATATATATATATATACCTTGCCTCTTGATAACAGTGTATTATATTGTTGCAAAAATAGAACAAAACGCTCAGCTGTGTTTCAAGAAATCCTGCAATTGAACAGAATTCTCTAAATAAAAGGTGACTAATAAAAGATTTCCAAGGTCATTACGGTTACCAGATCAGCAAGTAAACGGTTTAAATTATCTGGCGGCAGCGGTGGAATAAACAAACAAACCAGTGTCTAAATAACCATTGCAATTTTTCCAGTGAACTTACAAATTGTCCCAAAAGTGAACAAGTGTGCAGTGGATAAGTATAACAGCTTAAATATCAAGAATCAAGTCTTAAGACAAAGAATACTGTCTTCAAATTCGACAATTAACAGTTGCAATGCATAAAAGATCATCCAAGAAACTTCAAGATATCATCTGTAATTAAAGAATCAATCTTAAAAAATCCTTATACAAGCATTACTTATCGACAAATCATACAAGCCCCACAAAAAAACCAGATAAATAAAAAAAATCATCAAGCAATTCATCAAGCAAGCCACCCCAAGTGAAAAGACAAACAACATTTGTTTATACAAGCAAGTGACCAACACAGCTGATCCCTCAGCTGAACTCGGCAATCCAAAAACATAATAGTCTTCCCAATGATGAATCCAACCCGAGTGCATGTAACAGCACCTTTGGTTTATATAAATATTTACCCAAATGAATAACACCAACTTATTCACCAAGTTATTCAACAAGTGAGTCAACAGCTGGGCTTGTACCTTTATGAAAGGTCGAGTGCGGGTCAGCTGATTAATCAAGTCAGCCGGCTTGCTCCCATGCCTCTCTCAGACAGAGAGAGGCCAGTAATATATGATTACCACTTGTACAGGGAAGTCAGACATATAACTCAAGTGTTATCTCAAAGTGTTATTCACAACATTTCCCTGGAGAGAATTCATTATTTATTCTCTCAGATTATATCTGTGTATATAGCTGCTTCTACAATAAACAAGAAAACAGCTGAAAGTGTTTACATCAAACCTATCCACTTAAAGAGTTCCAGAACTTAATCAAAGTAATTAATGTGATACCAAAACAGCTATCACATTTGGTGGTAGTAGTGAAACGAATACTTTAAACTAGTGCAGTACTCAGAAACAATAATTATTGATGACCCAAGTGACACAGGTGGCACTCTAAGTGAATCATCAACAAACAAGTATTTTCAAGTAAAATAAGTGGACAGTGGTTATAAACAACTTGCAAAACGTACACACAGAAATAATTATAAATTTCCGACGAAAATGCTATTGAGGAAAGTATTCTTATTTTGGTATTATTTCACTTATTGCCACTAAGCGATTCTCGGAAATTTTATAGTTGCAATCAGTAGTTTTGACAATTCTAAGACACCTTTCTCCAATGGCTTTTCTAGCGCAAATTTCGTTTAAGCAAGATATATAACATTTTATTATGTATGTTCGTAAGTGGCGGTACACACCCAGAACATCGAACGACATGCGGTGGCGATACACACCCAGAACAGCGAGTGATTGTGGAGCTTCCTGGTTAAGTTAGGTTAGTTTCAAAATTGTTTTTCCGATGGTTTTCGATGTGTTTTGAACACTTTTACCTAGATTTGTATAGCAAATCTCTAGATGCTGAGATGAGAAGGGGGGGGGCTTATCTCAGAAACTATTGATTTGCACCAGAAATGATGCTAAAATTCGTCCATAACGAATGAAAATCCAATGGAAAAGCATAGTTTGAACTTCGATTTCGTAGTGGCAACAAGTGAAAATTTAACTTAATTTTTTTCCTTTATCTCCCTATAGACAAATCATTACAGAGTTCTGTGGTTCACCTTTTTCAAATATTTGCCGTGAAGGGGAACAAGGTAATGTTATATAGTTTATCGGAGTTGATTGTGTTATGGGCTGATTCAGCTCCACCCCACAATAAATACATCTTCACTAAGTAGCCATCTGTACATCCTCACATTTAACACAATAACCTCAACAAATATAACCTGTGTTAACAACCACCTACCTCTTAATTTTAGCTTTCCTCACCACCGATGATTTTACACTTCACTCTGACACTTCCTAAAACGACAGTAGCAGTGAGTAACAGGAACGAAACTGACCGTGACTCTCATTTCTAAAACATCTCAAAGCAGGTATCGGAGCTTCATGGGACTGACTGAACCTGTTTCATTACTGTGAAAAGAATTCGATTGTATCTTTCTCTTTGAATTTACGAAATACCCATGTAATTACTTTTTATTTTTGAAGTGAAAATATTCTGTTCATATAAGAAACCTTTATTCCTCCAATCATAAAGACTATTATCCCATATGAACGAATTCATTGTAACGAACCCCTGGTCATGAACCTCTGAAACACAACACGACCAAACTCTGGCCTCATAAGTGTCTTAGCGCGTTAGTTAACGGTGAAGAAACTTATGTACAGCCACCCAAAAAAGTCCTGTCGCGAACCACGAATCCCGAGATTCAGACTCGTGAACCCGAAGCAGTAGACACTGATACATTATTCTGTCCATAAATGCTTCGGATTCAAGAGTCTGAATCTCGGGGTTCATGGTTCGCGACAGGACTTTTTTGGGTGACTGTACTTATTTTGTTTAACTCAGTTTATTAATTGAATAAACCCTAAACAAGGCTTATAACGCGATAAAACACAACTATATTAAATCGTCATATATCGTTAGCAAGTGACAAGAGACACTTTTTTTTTCAAATCAATACTTTCGAAGACGTCCACAGGCAGGACTACCAACACAGATCACCACCAAAACAATGCAATAAACAAACTATGCATAATTATCATTATACTATTGTGATTCACTTCAATTTTGTACTAATGTGTTATATAGACTGTAGGGCTGAGGCAGGGAGGGGCTGTTGAAGAAGTAAGGGAGGAGTAAGACAGGGAGGGAGGAGTAAGGAAGGAAGGGAGGGTGAGGCAGGGAGGGAAGGTGCAGGGGACACTGAAAGACAGGTGGAAGAAGTATGGTGCGTGGAGGACGAGGAGGAGGTGATGTTAAAGACAAAAGATTACGGAATGGGGAAGATGAAATAAATACGCATAAGTAAAGGAATAGACAAAAAAAGAAAGACAGAGGAGTAAAAATATTAGTTGGAGGAAAGACGGACCTAAAAAGTCACAGAAAAGAGAAAATAAAGAGGAAAAATGAGGGAGAATAAGGAGACCAGGGACGAGACGAATGAAAACATGGAGAAAGAGAAAGTAAAAAAACATACCAATGGAGGAGAAGAAAGACAAGATATATGGGTAGGACGAAAAGTATAGAATGCCTGAGTGGAAAGGGTGGACTGGAGAGAAGGAATGGGGCTGGTGTAGGGGAAATCTATTGTAGGGTGCAAGGAAGGGAGGGTAGACGACCAAGGTAGAATAGAGGGAGGATGGAGAAAGAGGAATGGCGGAGGGTAGAGGTCGAGGAGAGTGAGGGTGGAGGGCAGGGAGGGTAGGTGGAGGGAAGGAAGGGTAAAGGGAGAAAGGGTGGAGGGAAGGGAGGGTGAAGATGAACGAATGGAGAGTGGTGGGAACGGAAGGTAGAGGGAAGGAAGGGTAAAGGGAGAAAGGGTGGAGGGAAGGGAGGATGAGTGAAGAGAGGGGGAAAGGGAGGGAAGGTGGAGGGAAGGGAGGGTGGGTGGAGGGAAGCGAGGGTAAAGATGAACGAATGGAGAGTGGTGGGAACGGAAGGTGGAGGGAAGGAAGGGTAAAGGGAGAAAGGGTGGAGGGAAGGGAGGATGAGTGAAGAGAGGGGGAAAGGGAGGGAAGGTGGAGGGAAGGGAGGGAAGGTAGAGGTCAGGGGCATCAGTAGCGACCATGGAGTCAGCCGTTAAGATAATTAGTTTCATTACAGGATTAACGAGTGAAGGAGGAACCCAATACGCCGCCTCCATTACCTCCTCCTCCTCCTTTTCCTCCTTTATCCTCTTCCTCCTCCGTCCTCATACTACTCCTCCTCTTTCTCCTACTTCATCCTCCTCCCCATCTCCCTTTCCCCCCTCTCTCACTCTCCCTCTCTCTCAACATAAACCATGTGTTTGATGTAGGTATAGAGGTTCAACGGCACCACTAATACTCGCTAAAATGATATTAAAACAATGAAAAAAGTGTTTAGGTGGCGGCCATGTGTGGGCTTTCCCCTCCCCCGCGCTTCCCGCTCGTCACTTGTCAATCGGCCTGACAGTCAGTGGCTCCAACTAGTGATTAAAACAGCAATTACGATCAAGATGGCTGACCCGGCCTGAGCCCAAACTACCGACAGTTCTAATTAATAGAGGGTCATTTGAATGGTCCACTGCGCTGGCGACATGCTCGGTAATTTTACACAGATCGTCGCTTGGAGAGAAATTTGAGAAAAAGTTTTCTTGTAATCTAGATAGAAATGACGTCATACGTTTCCCCTGACGCTTCCCGTATTGACTTTTGTTTCCCTATGACATAATCGTCTCAGTTAAATGTTCAATGCTTAAATTCATAATGGAAATCAGATATCGATAGGCGTGCATAATTTTTACAATAAATTTGACACTTTTAAAATGCCGGGAGCCAGAACATATATGAAATAATTACTCAAAGCCATTAAAATGACGAGAGAGTTAAGGTAGAGAGAACAATGGAAGATGGAAAGAGAAGGATGAAAGATAGAGAACAACTAAAATGCAAAGAAAATATTCTTAAACAAAAAAAGAAGAGAGGGAGGTAACAAAAATAATCCGTAGAAAAAATTAGAGAAAAATCTATTGAGGAACAAGAAAATTAAGAAAACCCTTGTTAGTTAGAAAGAGAAGGGGGTAGAGAAAGAGAAGGAGAAATAACAAAATGTGAGAGAGAGAGAGAGAGAGAGAGAGAGAGAGAGAGGGGATGGACAGCCCTCCAGCATGACCCGAACATGACAAAGAGGTGATCACGTGACTCATTACCGAAGCAAACTATCATTAGCCCGACGTAAATGGCAGTTACGTGTTACAAAACAGCCCTCCAAGCGAGTGATTGTTGGCAATGGTTTAATGGCGTCATTTGGGGAGCTCTTGTAGGCAGGCAGGCAGAGGAAATGCGGAGGTTTACTAAGTGGACAGGTGGAGCTGATGGGGATGTTGTGTACAGGGAAATGGGTAGTTTACACGCAGGAAATAGTATACCTATCAAGTAAATGAGGTATATATGAGGTAAAACTGGTTGACAGGGAGTGGTATATTTATTTCATATTAAGGATAGTTTACTAGAGGGACGATTTGCCCAGAGAAATAAGGTTACATTTTGGGTTACGAAAAGGGAAAGTTGTAGCTTACCTGAGAGATTCATAAGAAAATTGGTAATTCTCATAAAGAAGTGGCAAATTATTGGTTTACAAGTAGGAAGATTATTGGGAATGAGGCAGCCAGGGGACGAGGCAGCCAGGGGACGAGGCAGCTAGGGGATGAGGCAGCTAGGGGATGAGGCAGCTAGGGGATGAGGCAGCCAGGGGGATGAAGGCAGCCAAGGGACGAGGCAGAATGACAGGGACGAGGCATGGAGGCAGGGATGAGGCAGCTAGGGAGGAAAGCAAGGGGACGAGGCAGCTAGGAATAGAGGGAATGAGGCAGCCAGGGATGAGGCAGCCGAGAGGCAGCTAGGGGATGAGGCAGCTAAGGACGAGGCAGGGGATGGGCAGCCAAGGGACGAGGCAGCTAAAGGATGAGAGGCAGCCAGGGATGAGGCAGCCAAGGAATGAGGCAACCAGGGGACAGGGCAGCCAGGGTGAGGCAGCCAAGGGACGAGGCAGCCAGGGACAGGCAGCTGGGGATGAGGCAGCCAGGGACGAGGCAGCTAGGGGATGAGGCAGCCGGGGACGAGGCAGCTAGGGGATGAGGCAGCCAGGGGATGAGGCAACCAGGAATGAGCAGCCAGGGACAGGAGCAGCCAGGGGATGGCAAGGGCAGCCAAGGGACGGGGGAGCCAAAGACAGGCAGCCAGGGGATGAGGGCAGCCAAGGAATGAGGCAGCTAGGGGATGATGGACGAGGCAGGCTAGGGGAAGGGCAGCAGGGGATGAGGCAGCCAAGGGACGAGGCAGCGGGGCAGCTGGGGATGAGGCAGCCAGGGGATGAGGCAGCAAGGGACTAAGGGATGAGGCAAGCCAAGGGACAGCTTAGGGATGAGGCAGCCAGGGATGAGGCAGCGGGGATGAGGCAGCCAGGGACGAGGCAGCCAGGGATGAGGCAGCTAAGGAATGAGGCAGCCCTAGGGATGAGGCAGCCAAGGACGAGGCAGCCAGGGATGAGGCAGCCAAGGACAGAGGCAGCTAGAGATGAGGCAGCTGAGGCAGCCAAGGACGAGGCAGCCAGGGGGATGAGGCAGCCAAGGGACGAGGCAGCTAGGAGGGATGAGGCAGAGGGGAGGGGCACAGAGGCAGCGGACGAGGCAGCCAGGGATGAGGCAGCAGGGACGATGAGGCAGCTAGGGGATGAGGCAGCCAGGGATGAGGCAGCCAAGGGACAGGAGCAGCTAGGGATGAGGCAGCCAGGGACAGAGGCAGCCAGGGGAGGCAGCCAAGGGACAGGGAGCCAGGGGATGAGCAGCCAAGGGACAGGAGCAGCAGGATGAGAGTAGGGGATGAGGCAGCCAAGGGACGAGGCAGCTAGGGATGAGGCAGCCAGGGGATGAGGACGAGAGGCAGCTAGGGGATGAGGCCAACGAGGCAGCCAGGAGGGCAGAGGCAGGGCAGCTAGGGATGAGGCAGCCAAGGACGGGCAGCTAGGGATGAGGCAGCCAGGGGACAGCGAGGCAGCCAGGGAACAGGGCATGACGGGCAGCCAGGGGATGAGGCAGCCATGAGGGACGAGGCAGCCAGGGGATATAGGGACGAGGCAGCTAGCTGGGGATGAGCAGCCAGGGATTAGACAGCCAGGGGACGAGGCAGCCAGGGGACGAGGCAGCCAGGGGACGAGGCAGCCAGGGGACGAGGCAGCCAGGGGACGAGGCAGCCAGAGGACGAGGCAGCTAGAGGACGTTGGTCAGTAAGAGTTATATTGGTCTTACAAGAGCAGCAGCAGCAGCAGCAACTTAGCCAGGAAGCAACAATAACAGGCTGTTGCCATGATAACCAAAAATCTTCGAATAACAGCAAAAATTTGTACTTTAAAAATACATGAAAACTAAATTTAGTAACACAAATATAACAAGTAAAAATTATAGTACAAAACCAATTTTACTAGGAGGACATTAACTGATCAAAATTTAAGTTCTACATGATCATGACAATAAGTGACTGATAGATATAATTAATGGAATAATTCATTATGGGAAAATCAGTAATTCCCAAGAGGAAGAATTATTTACAATTAAGAAACAAGACATATATATTCTTAGCTAGAGAGCGGTAAGTCAACATGATAAAAAAATTGACGAGTATTGGTTATTTATTAAGTGGTTGACTGGTTATCTATAAAATATTGAATTGACAATTTAGCAGTTGCTGGGCAAATTTTATATGACAATTAAGGAACAAATATTAAAACACTAAAGTAAAAAAAAAGTCATTAGAAAGAGAAAATGTCTCATTCATAGGAAATTTTGCTTAACTTATCAAGATTTTGTCAGGAAAATAATAAATCATGAAGAGGACAAATTGGTGTCATCTACGGACTATGGAAATTTATAAGGAAAAATAATTACAGATACAAAATTGAAGCTAACAGTAGGTTAGGTTAGGTTAGGTTAAGTTAGGTTTAGTTTTTAACAAGAATCGAGTTAATGAGGAGTTTCATGTGTGATGGAGATTTATAGTCTTGTTCAGGGTATGACTTATATCAACTGTATTACACCTGATAAAAAATCAGTGTAGAAAATGGGCTCTTGGTGGTAAGCACACACACACACACACTACTACTAATACCTTTTTTTTTTTTTTTAATGTGGCCTCCAGCCTCCCCAATAGCCACACCTTCGCCGCCATTTTGACCTTAATATTAAATATCGAAGGAGAGAGAAAGACAGTCGACATCTCATCCAGGCTGTAACATAACTTCTGGGCTGCTGCTTCTGTTCAGAGATCACCTCCGCGAGTCTGGCGTAGAAACATCTTACACTTGGTCCCATCGCACCAGAGGTTGTGAACACCAGAGGAGTGAAACTGCTTTGATCAACGTTCTGAATTCTCTCCCATATGCCCTTATCTTGTTCTGGTTCCTCCTGTGTGCGGCATCGAGAGCTAAGTTACGGTGACATGCGGCCATGGGATCAAAAATCCTGATGTCGAAGAAGGCTCGCTGTCCCCGCGTCCAGAATCCTCGAGCACTGATGTCAACACGGGCTTCGTTGGATGTGTTTGAAGTCCTATGTTGGAAGATCTCACCGTCCAATGGAAGGAGGGTCGGTTCTACCATGACATCACGGCAGATTTCCTTCAACATATTTGCTGTGAGATCCCTTACTTCATCATGCCTCATGCATATGAAGCCCCCTTTCTTACACACCATGGCGTGATCGACGTCATAGAAAGAGCCACACACGCATTGCGAGGGCAAACCTTCCACTGACCTACCGTACCTTAGAGCAATGGCATCTATAAATTCTTGTTTATTGAGACTGAAACCATTTGCCCTTATCGGTAACGTAGTTAACCAGTTCGAGGCGCCCACCTCCTGCGCTATAGCTACTTTCTTTTTCAAATTCTCTGGTGCTTGCAGCAACAGCTGCTGCAGCTTATCATTTTGGCTGTGCTGTCGTTCTGTCGTAATGGACCTTCGAATCTTGTTTACTTCGCTGGTATCCACCTACCCTGTTGAGTTCTGAGCTATTATGTGGTTCATGAGGGCTGCCGTGAGCTTAACTGAGTTTTGATGTTCTGTGGCAGCAATCTCCTCTGGATTGGTCAATCCCATACCTCCCAGTCTCGGTGGTAGTGCAAGGAGTGATCTACTACTACTACTACTACTACTACTACTACTTTTTTTCTTTTGTTCCTAATATGGCCTCCAGCCTACTACTACTACAGTACTTACTACTTTGCTGTCACTCGAAATCGAGTATGATGATCATCCAGCTATGGTACAATGGTATGAGTTATTAAAGAATTTCACCTCCGTTGGTGAGTTCTGAAGTGACTAAAGAGGCCGATACGGGACCCGCAGATGGAAGGTTCCGATGTGTCTGAACTAGGTGCAGGCTGAAAGAGAAGCTGAGTCTTATGTAAATTCTCCTCAAGGCCGAAGTGTGCATACGCATCTGCATATGCGTTCAGGATCTCCTGTTGTTCGCATTTAGTGTGAGCGACAAGGGTGAGGTCGTCTGCATACTGAAGTTCAGTAATGGAATCTGCAAACACCTTTGTTCCTGCCTGGATTCGTCTTGTGTTGGAAAGACCCTTAATCCGGTACATCGAAGTCCACCCCGCTGGCTAAATTGGTACTGGCACGAGTAAGGAAGGCAGCCAAGAAAATGAAAAAGAGAGTTGGTGCCAGTACACACCCTTGTTTAACACCCGTTTGGATGGGGAAGAACTCAGACTGGGTGCCATTATGCAGGGCACTGCCGTTCATGCCATCTTGGAGTTGCCTCACAATAATGATGAATTTTGGTGGGCAGTTGACCGAGTCGAAGGCCTTGGTTAGGTCGATGAAAGCCATGTACAGGTCACGATGCTGTTCTCTGCACTTTTCCTGGATCTGGCGGGCAGCAAAAATCATATCAGTGGTGCCACATGATGCTCGAAAGCCACATTGAGATTCCGGGAGGAAGTTTTCCGCCTCAGGAAGCATTCAGTTTAGGTGGACTCGGGCGATATTCTTGCCAGCTACGGACAGCAGAGATATCCAGCGGTAGTTGCCACAGTCTTCCCGGTCTCCCTTATTCTTATAAATATTCACGATGGAGGCGTCTTTAATCGCTTGTGGGATTTCCTCCTCTTCCCATATATTCTCCAGGAAAGAGTAGAAACGGCTGGTAAGCAGAGATCCTCCTGCTTTTTCACCTCGTCTGTGATTCCATCAGGCCCTCAGGCTTTGTTATTTTTCATCTATTTGATGGTAGTAGCTACCTCATCTGGGGATGGAGGATAGCTGAGGTAGGTAACTTCTGGATGTTGAGGGACCTACTGGATAATCAGGACATCCACATCGGTGTTTCGGTTGAGCAGTGAATGGTAGTGCTCTTTCCACTGCTGAAGGATGCCTTCATGTTTAATTAGGGAGTTACCGTCAGATGAGCCGAAGAAGGCTGTGCCACGTGTGATTGGCTTATAAAATGTTTTAGTGGAATTGAAAAATTCGCGCGTCTGGTGCAAATCTGCAATTTTTTGGTGTTTCACAAGCTCTATTTTTAAACCGGTCCTTCTTTAGATTGCAAAGTTCCCGCTGGGCCACTGCTTTCTTCTTGTGGAAGGTATCAGCTTGGTCTGAGACTGAGGGTTGTTCTGCAGGTCAGTAAAAGCAGCACGTTTATCATCGATGAGTACATTGAATGTCGGGTCATTTTCATCAAACCAGTCCTGGTTTATTCTTTCGATCTGGCCGATGGTCTCTCTGCAGGTTTTTGTCATGACAGTGTTAATAATATCCCACTCGGTACCTAGATTTGGGTTGTTTGTTGTCGGGTTGTTTATCAGCCCATGTTCGAGCTGCTCTCTGAAAGCATGTGCTAACTCTGGATCCTCCAGACGCTTAGTGTTAAAACCTCTTCTGAAGGCTTGCTGCCTTCGCCGTTTTGAGGCGACGTGAAGTGGGACCTTGGCTCTGACGAGCCGAAGATCAGTGTCGCAGCGGTCGGAGCCACACATGGCTCGGGTGATGAGGACATCTCGGCGATCTCTTTCTCTGACAATGAGTAGTCATTGAGATGCCAGTGTTTGGATCGTGGGGGCTGCCACGAACCCTTGAACTTGTCGGCCTGCCTAAACAAGGTATTGGTGATAGTAAGGTTGTATGCAGCACACTTGCTGAGGAGGAGAAGGCCGCCGCCGTTGGGATTACACTTGCCTAGTCCGTTTCTTCCTATGGCTTACTGCCAAATGTCAGCATCTCTGCCAACCCTGGCATTGAAGTCACCAAGGAGCACAACCTTATCTTCTCTGGTGATAGAGGTTAACACTGTCGAGGTCGGCGTAAAAGTCCTCCTTGATGTCATCCTCTGCATCCAGTGTTGGGATGTATGCACTTTTGAAGATGCATGACGTGAGTGATTCAGTGGGACTCAGAGCGTTATGAGGCGTTCGTTGATCCCAATAGGCGTTTTAGTTAGCCTGTGTAGGATGCACTGGTCGATGGCGAAGCCAATTCCATAAATGCGGTTTCTCTTTGCAGCAGACTTACCCTTCCAGAAGAAGGTATAGCCAGACCCCCATTCTGTGAGTCGACCCTCGTCTGGGAGCCGAGACTCACTATTGGTTGTTATTTCGATGTTATACCTAGCCAGCTCTTTTGCCACAAGGTCGGTTCTTCTTTCAGGACGCGCATTTGTGCCAGTATCCAGAAGGGCCCCTGACATTCCATGCAGCGCCATAAGAGGTTGTATGGTTTGTTTTGGTTTGGATTTGTGATGATGACTGTGTTTTCGACCGCATAATGATGACCTTACTAGGTAGAGTTGCCCAGCCAGGTTGTTTTTTAGGGAGGCTATCTTGAGGGCATCTTTTCTATCCCCCTCCCCCATGTGGGGTGAGCAGAGTGGCTCCTCGAAAGGGCTGCTTAGTCACATAGACAGGACCAGATTGCATTGCTGCTTAGATCCCAGTGCATAAACGACCATCTTATCTGCGCCACCCATGTGCAGGGTTGTGACTAGAGACTCCCGGCAGTCATCTCTGCCTGTCCCCGTCGCCAGTCGTCCGTTGCCATAGGACTTTTGGGGGTATAGGAATTTTGATGATGATGAGAGGTATGATGAGTTGGATGATTACTGGGCGTGAGTTGATTTATGTGGTGCGGCAGGAGCGCAGGTTGCAACCACACACATTTTTGGGGGTTTCGCTCTAGTAGCCTGTCCATTATGCATTGCCTTCGTCCACCGGTGTAGTTGTTGGGTTCCCATGGTGGTCACCTCTTCCGCCTATACTGCCGCTGGGGTCTTGTTGGATGTCTGTAAGCATGCTTGCCTGATATGGGGCTCCACCATAGATTTTTCGTTTGTGGTTTACTCCCGTAGCCTTATATCTGCCAAGTTTAATCCGCAAGGCAGCGGGGCAGTGGTTGGTAGGCACCAGGACGTGTCCATATGCCAGTGGGCCTATACGCCGTCCCTCTGGGTCCCACTACTACTCGGAGATCCATGCTGGTCTAGCTTGGGCCCACGAGGCACCCAGTTACCGTATGTTGCCACGAGGAGACACAGCCGGAGTCTTGATGATGAAGAGGTTGTGTACTGGCAGGGAAGACTTATGCAAGTTGCTTCCCTGTTCGCCACGAGGGCTAGCCAACGGCGGTAGCTGAAAGCGAGAGGAAGCAAGCAATGCTTGCACCTTAACACTAACATAATTTTGCCACACTACACGTATCACACACACACACACGCACACACACACACACACACACACACACACACACACACACACACACACACCAAGAACATATTGTATTAAGCTATATTTCTGAGCTAACCAACAATACTAGGTGTTTTGGTCTAGCTCTATACGCTACAAGTCTTATGATGTATGTAAATAAACGTTAAATGACACCAATTTTCTTTAATGTATGTATCTGGGTTACTATCAAACATAAACTAGTAGGATAGTCTGTTTTCTGGTCTTCTCTGACAGTCTACCAAACTCTTCAATTCTCTGTTGGATTTAACCAAAGTGACTACATGTTTTTATTTATTTATAGTTTTTGGAGAATTGACCTTAAATCTAACAATCTTTATGAAGTCAAAGTTCACTCAAACCCTTCTATTAAACACATGGGTAAATCAAGTAAATTAATTACTGTATATATTTCCTTCACTGTCTTACAGGAAGATGACGGCTTTGAAGAACTGATTGATGAACTTTGAAACTGAACCACTTTCGTGCACACAGACTGCTGGAGATCTGAACGATTATCAAGGAATTTGAATCAACATAGGGAAAAAAAATGTGTATGAACAAACTAAAGTAAGTCACTGTATTCAAACGCTGCCCAAGAAATTTTTCTAATTTTATTTACTGAATGTATCTGAAACTGTAATCTATTGACTCTAGGTATTTGAATACTCTATAACTCATCGTATGTGATCCTCCGTTAGTCTCACTGTGTTTGAACACTGACCTAACGTTACTCCCAATATTTGATGATTTATTTTTCATTGTGTCCGAAGTCGTAACTTAGTGGCTTGGCTCATTTTATCTCATCATTAACTTCACCATGCATTATTCGAACGTGTTCTAATGTGTTTTTCTTTATTCAAACTTGTTATTTCTTCGTTATACTGTGTCCAATATTTGTAATAAGTTTCTTTGTTAAACATAAGATATTACTGCCGAAGGAGAACCTTTTGGAACAACTTAAGATGTAGTATTTGTGTCTAAAACATGTTTAATATACCTTCTTATTATCTAATTAATAAAGTAAACTTGAACACATCTAACTTTCCTCACAGAGATAAGTAATATTTAGCATATCGATAACAAAACAGAAGTCAAGCGTACTCACCATCAACGCTGACTATAAGAAAGTTCTTGAATTCCTGGGACATCTTATCACGGCAAAAAAAAGAAAAAATCTTAAAGAATTTTTCTGGTGAATTAATGATTGTCTCCTGGTAGTATCTCGACGTATCAGATGGGTAGTGAGGCTCAGGTTAAGACACAGTTATGTCTGGTCATAATACGTTAAGGATTTTCTCTGTGACGGAAAAAGAACGGAGTAGGATTTATTTATGCCTATATTATATATCTTATTAAATTATTCTCATGAACACTAATGTATATTAGTACAAGAACATGTACTTAGACAACACGAATAAAAGTTAAAAACTAAACCTCGGCCACCGTAATATCATATATATTTATATGGTAAATCGAAGGCTCCCCTAGTCCCATTTTCGAGGAACAGACAGCTTTCACAGAGAACTAAGGTAATTTTCACAATGTTGGCGACAGATATTCAATGCGCGGGTGACAGGTCCATCGCGGCTCCGACAGGAGGGCGTGACTCGCTTGTTTTACCAACCAGTTAATCCGTAATTGCGGATGGAATTGAGTTAATTATACGTTAAAGTGCTCTCCTCCCCGGTGACAGTGTCTTCATCATTTCCAACGTGATATTTGGTGCCCAGCGAAACATTGTAACTGAAGAGGACGAGGCTGGGCCGTTCACAGGACTAGTGAGTGTAAGTTTTTTTACATTTAGTAATATAATACAAAAAGGTACGAGTTTAACAAACACTCATGTACAGTACGTTCTAAATTTCATCTATGAAATTCTGATGATTAAGTTAATCCTAAATTTTATCACCAAAACGTTGGAATGTCAAGTTAATCATTTTCACAATAAAGGTTATGACTAATTTCTAATATCCTCATTAAACAAACACTGCAAAGGTGTTATAGGTGAAGTGGGGTTCTGTTTTAGGAATGTAATTTATAGATTATCCCAGCAGAGACACACTTCATACAGCCACCGTTCTCGTGAGTGTTGAGGGTCTCGGTAGCCTCCACAACTCACCACTACGTTTTTAATCTGTATACATCATTACATCAGTAGATCACAGACATGCAAATGAAACAAGTTAAGACGGAGAAGCTTTTCATCCGCCATCCACCCAACCTGAGAAGCTAAATCTCTTCGTCCTGAAGTGGGATAAGCGGCAATATCACCTCTTCAGGGATCGATGGGAAAAGCAAGTACAACCACGCAGCAAAGAAAACTCACAGCGGACGTTATCTACTGAACTAGAAAACCGAATGACCAGAACACTCAGATCCATCAATATAAACTTGACCACTAAGACTATCAAGAGTATGAACATCAAACAGCAACAAGATCATGACTCCAGTGCCCACACCACCCAAGAGTCCAATACCCAAACCACACGAGAGTCCAGTACCCACACCGTACAAGAGTCCAATACCCACATCACACAAGAGTCCAGTACACACACCATACAAGAGTCCAGTACCCACACCATACAAAAGTCCAGTACCCACACCATACAAGAGTCCAGTACCCACATTATACAAGAGTCCAGTACCCACACCACGCAAGAGTCCAGTACCCACACCACGCAGGAGTCCAGTACTCACACCATACAAGAACCCTGTACATACAAAAACCACACAAGGAGTCCATGCCACACTATGCAAGAGTCCAGTACCCACACCGTAGAATAGTCCAGAACCCGCCACATAAGAGTCCAGTACTCCACACCGTATAAGAGTTCAGTACCCACATCACACATGAGTCCAGCACACACCACATCAAGAGTCCAGTACCCACACCACACAACAGTCCAGTACCCACACAAAAAAGAGTCCAGAAAATATCCACCATACAGGTGTCCGGAAGTACCACACCATACAGGAGTCCAGTACCCACACCATACAAGAGTCCAGTACCCACACCAGACAGGAGTCCAGTACCCACACCATACAAGAGTCCAGTATCCACACCCATACAGATAGTCCAGTACCCACACCACACAAGAGTTCAGCATCCACACCATACAGGTGTCCAGTACCCACGCCATACAGAGTCCAGTACTCACACCATACAGGTGTCCAGTGCCACACCATACAGGTGTCCAGTACCCCACACCACACAAGAGTCCAGTACCCACACCATACAGGAGTACCCACCACACCCACACCACACAAGAGTCCAGTACCCACACACCACAGAAGTCCAGTACCCACACCATTCAGGAGTCCAGTACCACACCATGCAGGTGTCCAGTACCACACCATACAGGTGTCCAGTACCCACACCATACAGGAGTCCAGTACCCACACCATACAGGAGTCCAGCACTCCACACCATACAAGAGTCCAGTACCACACCAGACAGGAGTCCAGTACAAGAGTCCAGTACCCACACCATACAGATAGTCCAGTACCCACACACCACACAAGAGTCCAGTATCCACGCCATACAGGTGTCCAGTACCCACACCATCAGGAGGCCAGTACCCACACCACAGGGAGTTCAGTACCCACCATACAAGAGTCCAGTACCCACACCACACGAGAGTCCAGCACCCACCATACAGGTGTCCAGTACCCCTGTACAGGAGTCCAGTGCCACACCACACAAGAGTCCAGTATCCATACATACAGGTGTCCAGTACCCACACCATACAGGAGTCCAGTACCAACACCATACAAGAGTCCATTACCCACACCACGCAAGAGTCCAGTACCCACACAATACAGGAGTCCAGTACCCACACCATACAAGAGTCCAGTACTCCACACCATACAAGAGTCCAGTACCCACACCATACAAGAGTCCAGTACCCACACCAAACAAGAGTCCAGTACCCACACCACGCAAGAGTCCAGTAGCCACACCATACCAGGAGTCCAGTACCCACACCAGACAGGAGTCCAGCACCCACACCATACAAGAGTCCAGCACCCACACCATACAGATAGTCCAAACCCACACCACACAAGAGTCCAGTATCCACGCCATACAGGTGTCCAGTGCCACACCATTCAGGAGTCCAGTACCCACACCAAACAGGAGTTCAAACCCACACCATACAAGAGTCCAGTACCCACACCACACGAGAGTCCAGCATCCACACCATACAGGTGTCCAGTACTTACCCACAGTAGTCCCACACACCACACAATAGTCCAGTATCCACACCATACAGGTGTCCAGTACCCACACCATACAGGAGTCCAGAGTACCAACACCATACAAGAGTCCATTACCACACCACGCAAGAGTCCAGTACCCACACAATACAGGGTCCGAAAGGAGTCCAGTACCCACACCATACAAGAGTCCAGTACCCACACCATACAAGAGTCCAGTACACCATACAAGAGTCCAGTACCACACCAAACAAGAGTCCATGCCCACACCACGCAAGAGTCCAGTAGCCACACCCATACAGGAGTCCAGTACCACACCATACAAGAGTCAGTACCACACCACACAAGAGTCCAGTGTCCACACCATACAGGTGTCCAGTACCACGCCACAGGAGTCCAGATCCACACCACAGGTGTCCAGCACCCACACCATACAGAAGTCCAGTGCCCACACCACACAAGAGTCCAGTATCCACACCATACAGGTGTCCAGTACCCACACCACTCAGGAGTCTAGTACCCACACCATACAGGAGTCCAGTGCCCACACCATACAAGAGTCCAGTACCACACCACACGAGAGTCCAGTATCCACTCCATACAGGTGTCCAGTACCCACACCATAAAAGAGTCCAGTACCCACACCACACAATAAGTATCCTATCTCATCTATACAGGTGTCAGTACTGCCACACCATACAAGAGTCCAGTACCCACACCATACAACTCTCAAATTCTAAACAATGTTGTCGGTACCTAGAGAACTATTCTATATTTTTTTCTCTTTTAGGGTTTCAAAAAAAAAATGACAAACTCCAGCCAATTTGTTTCTTTATTTTTTCTTATTATTACTTTTGCATTATTTAGGTGAACAGTTTCCCTTAGAGTTTTTTAGCTGCTGTAAAAACTTTGTTTTTTTTTATTTTCTTGCAAGTCATTAAATGTTTCAGATACATGATAGGAATTTTTTCATCAAGATTTCGTTAATCAGAAATAATGGTTATCAATATTACAAAAGCTATAAATAACTTGGTATATTATATTTAGCAGTTATGAGATTTCCTTGAGTGAAAAGAAAAAAGACGAAACTTCTCTTATAATTAACAGGATGAACACAGTGTACTATTAGAAAATATGTCGAAGAAATTTCAGCATTATAACCCTTTATAATATTTATATTTCAAAATTATTATTATTTTCATTATTATTATTATTTTCATTATTATTATTATTAATATTATTATTATTATTAATTGTATTATTATTATTATATTATTATGTTAATATCATTATTACCTTATTTTAAATAGGTGTTTACTTACTGTTTCAATTTTTTTTTTAAGCACAAGACGCCTAAAACTCAGTCATGGACAACACTCTTCTCCCTCTGCTGTACATTGTGTAGGATCACAGGTGACTTATAAAGTGAAGCGTCCTACACCACCAACACCTTCATTTATTCAGGTGTAGCTGTCCATGTTCGGTGCCTGTTGTCCGTCTGTCATATGTGTGTCTGGCTGCTGTCATTCTTTTTTTTTCCTAATTGTTTGGTTGCTGTCACTCGATACGGTTTTACTGTTGTCGCTCAGTCCGTTGTCAGTCGTATTGTGCCTGTTCGTCTGTCACGCCGTTATCTATGTTGTGTGTAAATCTGGCATGTCTCCTACAGTTCGAGTTGTCCGTACACCTAATCTCTGTTATCCAGCCATCTGGTTACTTACATCTGTACGAGCTGTGTGTATTTAGAAGTGACAGTCAAGTGTTTTATAGTAGGTTTGTGGCCTCCTTCATATACGGCATTCTGTCTGCAGCCTTGACATCTCTCTTTTGCTGTACATCCAGGTCTGTATGTTGTGCTTGCACTATTTTCCGATACTTAACCAATGTCTATCTTTACGACTCAAAGGACAATAAAGAACAATACACCGAGGACAGTTAGTTCAAGATGTGTCTAGTGGAGGACATTTTAGTTTTATCTGTATGTTCTGTAAATGTCAGCTGTGTGTGAACTCTGTCTATCAATTGTCGATCGGTCTGGAGATACGGCGTTTTCAATGCATGATCTGATGTCTGGATATTATTATTTTTTCTTCAGATTTATACCTGCTGTTTTGATACATAATATATGTTTTTAGATATATAGGGCTTATCTCTACCTTATGTCTGGTGCAGGGTGGGGTTCTACCTCTTTGGGGGCCCGAAGCAGCATTTTGTTTGGGCGGGAGCCCCCTATTATACCCCACTAGCCGGCCTCCACTCTACCTTGTGGCATTTAAACCCATATAAGCCTAACTGTTACATTTATGACATCACTATACATAAACCATACAAAGGGGAACGAAAATACATGTTAGTGGCTAAGTTTTTATTTATTAACAATAGAAAGTCTAAACAACGACAGTCTTTGAATATTATTTTATGGAATATGAATGGACAAAACTGAACAAAAATAATAATAGAAAGTGAAATATTGAAATTATACAATATGGCTACAAAACTGTGTTTTCTTGGCTTCCTGAAGGCAAAATCTTCTATAACCTCCCTGCCGCCCCTTATACAGAGAACCTCCCACCCCACCCCCGCACAGAGCACCTCCCGCCGCCTCTCCACACAGAGCACCTCTCCACCGCCCCTCTACAGAGAGCACCTCCCTGTTGCCCCTCCTCACAAAGCACCTTCCCGTCGTTCCTCCACACAGAGCACCTCCCATCGCCCTCTCACACAGAGCACCTCCCTGCTGCCCCCTCCTCACAGAGCACCTTCCCGTCGCTCCTCCACACAGAGCACCTCTCCACCGCCCCCTCACACAGAGCACACCTTCCCACATCCAGGTCCCTTGGGCAGACTCGACCCACGTGGATAAATTATAATCTCAATTTTCCATGAGACGTGATGGTCTGGTCCATGACAGGTAACATTTGTCAAACAGAGAGAAGTGACAAGCTCCGGCCTGCCACCTGTCAACCGCAACCTGTCAGTATTCGACGGGTCAACCTTGGCATCTTTCTCGACGATTGGTGGCTTGTCATTCTTTATGTTGTTTGATTTTGTTTATCATGAAGATACTTATTGTTTATGAATTTAACATATTTACGTTATAGTGTATAGCTAAGTAAATCATCAAAATGTGGTACAGTCACCCATAAAAGCTCTGTCGCCTCTCCTTCTGAACCACGAACCCTGAGATTCCTACTCGTGAACCCGAAGCATTTAAAGACAGAATAATGCATCTGTGTCTACTGCCGTCATGAGTCGACATGAGAGGCGACAGGAGTTTTGTGGGTGACAGCAAACAGTACTGTACTGTACATATCAGATGTTACCAAGGGAACTTAGGCCAAGTCTGTATATTTGTTAAACATGGGTGCTTAAAATGACCGCTAAATCCATTTAACTATGAAAGAAATCGAAAAAATAAGGTAATTGCTACTCTAAATTTAAGAGGTACAGTCACCCAAAAAAGTCCTGTCGCGAACCATGATGATTCTGACTCGTGAACCCGAAGCAGTAGACACTGATACATTATTCTGCCCATAAATGCTTCGGATTCACGAGTAGGAATCTCGGGGTTCATGGTTCGCGACAGGACTTTTTTGGGTGACTGTACCTCCTGGGTGTCTATAACTCGGCATTTAGTTTTGTATATATATTTGTACAGGATAAGACTGTCTTAGAATTTGTTGTTGATATTATGTCTTCATGATTTTAAGGTGTAATCATCTTATTAAGAGCAAACTTACCACGGTCAGTTTAATTGAGAGAAATTATATGGATGAACCTCTATTTATTGACAAAAAAACAGCTGATCTTCTCGATGCCACCCTAACACATAATTATGGTGTTCACTATTCTCTTTTGATCCTCGACGAACCCCGATGTCATCTTACAAACAATCATACGTACGCCTAATTTTTTTTTTCACAATCCATTTTTACGTCAGGATTAACAAGTGAATCAGGTCGCCATACTGCCATAGTCTTTGCCACATTACAGTACGTCATATAAACACGAAAAGTTTCCTATGGTTGTGACAATATTAATATCAGAATTTGTTTTAATATTAATAGTAATATTATTTGTATAAATAATAATATCAGTATTTATTTTAATAATAATAGCAATACAATTTGTATGAATCTGATCATATGTGTTTCACTAGATCGTCAAAAATACATTTTACGAACAGTTAAATCATGACTTTCTAAACATGATTAATTTGTACCAATAGTTTTCCTATAATAAATTAAGTATTTATTACGACAAAGATATATGACACCTGATAGATTTCTTTCACCCATTTATTTATATTCCTTTTTATTCATTCATTAATATTCTTTTTTTTTCATCATACTACAACGGAACACAAACTTGAGATGATGAAATAGGTAAAAGGTTAAACAATTTAGCAAGACAACGAGTGTTCCCTGTTGACGGTCTATCAGTGCCGGCCAGACGACAACAGTGTTTATCACATAACCTAGTACCATGAACTGATTTCCGTTTCTCGCATCTATTTTGTACAACATTGCTAGAATAATGACGCTGCAAATATCTCAAATAAACGCTATGGTATGGAAAGGTGAGAAAGTTTAAGGTGCTAGGCCACTTTTCTCAAACGTATTTAAGAATATATTGGTATAAATATCGATAATATCAATCACATCTTCATTGTGTTAAGGGCTAAAAATATGAGTGATATTGATTTGAGATATTTAATGAGCGTTTGTGTGATTTTAGTGAAAAGTAGTGATCTTGATTAAAAGTGAAAACGTAAAGATGGAAGAGACGACTAGCATCAGAAATAACTTATGAAATTGAACCAAAATTTCTGGAGATACTATTTGTATGATACTGAAGACGAAAATGAATGCAAAAATACATAGAATCTGTTATAACCTGACCTAACTTTACCTAAACTACCCAACCTTACATAATCTTACCTAACCATATCTAACCTTACCTAACTTCCCAACCTGTGCATTGCCGTTTACATTTTCATACTCTCATACAAAGAAAATCTCTAGAGAAAATGATAAACACGCCCGATGAGATCGTTTCTTGACATGTATACAAAGCCCTTGGGCGCTCCTGTATAGCAGACGACAATAAGTGGTCTCGTTCAAGTGATTTAAAATGATTTCGGTGAAGTGAAAATTAGTGATTATTAGGCTTAGGATAATTATGCATTTAAAAATGGCTAAATATGCATGCAAATATCAGTAAAAACTGAGAAAATATGCACTCAAATATGCACTTTAAAATATGTTAATAAATAATACCTACTAAGTTAATAACTCCTTTTCTATACATTTTCTCAGTAAATTTACTTTCCCAGACAGGATGTCGCCGAAGTAGGATTTTTTAAAGAAGGATTAAATACAAAAAAAAACAATATACTGACATAAAGTAATTTATTAAACAATACTGAAAAAAGTATTTTCCTTTTAAGAAAATAGAAGAACAAAAGAGTGTCAGGAGGAACTAATGGAGCCTGTGCATCTATATTCCCGCCTGGCTGAACACGAACCCATCACGTACAGTTCATGTCCACTGACCAGCCAATCACGGCCTAGCTAACCACAGCCTAATGTTGAGCTATATAAACGTCACTTAAGTATGTTCCTTTTGATATTATGACGCTAAAACAAAATCGTATTGATTTTGTATTAGTGCAATAAAATGGACATTTATTATATTTCAAATATCAGTAATTTCTGCCCCAGCGTTGCTGTTATGCTCGCGAATTTTTTGACCCTTGAGGTTGAAGAATGTTTTATAATATTTTGGAATTTTCCAAATATATGCCTTATAAAACAAAAAAATATGAATATGCACTTTAGCTCAAAAATGGCTTAAATATGCATTTGCATATGCACATATGCAAATGCATAATTATCCTAAGCCTAGTGATTATGGTTATGTGAAAATCAGTGATCTCTGTTTAGTAGTGTCACCATACGTCTATATTTTCCAGGACATGTCCTTATTTTTGGTCCTTAATTCTCCGTCCGGGAGGAAATTTTGTATTATTTTACAAGAGTAAATTCACTGCAGAACTAGACAAAATTCACGTGGTCTCAAAGTGGAAGAGAAGAATGTGGAGCTGGGTGCTTGGCATGTAGAGCTGGTGGCAAATAAAGGTGCACAAGAAAGCAGTTCGAGGAGAGAGCTCATCAGCAAATTTACAGACTATTTTGTAAGACCAGGCAGCAAACCAAGGATGCTTTTACTACAACATATATAATGCATATATAACACGTTATATAACATTAACACAATGTATGTTAGTAGATGCTGGCACAAATATCCGCCCCCCCCCCCTCTCTCAGAGTGGTTTCTTCTTTTTTTAATGTTCAAACATGGTAACCTCATGGCAAGTGGAAATTACTGATCCCGGTTAAGTGAGAATTAATTATATCAGTAAGCGAAAATTAGTGATCTCGCTTAAGTGAAAATTAGTGGTCACAGGTGATAATTATTGATCTCGTTAAAGTGAAAATTAATGATCTTGGTAAGTGATAATTAGTGATCTTGCTGAAGTGAAAACTGGTAATCTCAGTTAAATGAAAGTACGTGATCTCGGTTTAGTGAAAATAAGTAATATCGATTAAATGAAAATAAACCACCTCGGTTAAATGATAATTAACGAACTCGGGATGACGCTACCAGCAAGATCACCAGTGAGTATTTTTACTATGTTTTGGTAATATCCTAGATGTTGTTCCGGCCTTAGCGGCCTTACTTTTTTGCGAGATATCAGTTTTGACTTATGTATTGGACAAAGGAAGACTGCCGCCACTAGTGTCAGGTTTACACTGTAATAATAGTTCTTTTCTCGGAAATGAATTCTATTCCATATTAGGAGAATAAAATAGGAAATAACTGTAGTATTTTTTTAGGTAAGGTCTGCTAAGTTATGACAGATTTTTCCACTTGATAACTAATTGTTTCCTATTGACTTTTGGGTGCCAATGATGTCATATTTTAAATTACTCGAATTTTTTTCCACGGTAATTTCAGGATTGATGTTGCGTTCTGGTTCGTTTAATATTTTCACACTGTTTGAGAGATTGTCAGACAAAAAAGAAACAACTTTTAGAGCTGGTCACCATCTCAAGTAAATAGAAAAAATCTCCAGGAAGGACAACAACAATCTCTGACTAAAAGAAACTATGAGCCAAATGGCTTGCTAAGTGTTCTCTTTCATGTGCAGAGAAACGTCAAAAATCGTAAAAGTTAAGTGACACAAAACGCATTTCTTCTCCATTTTATGTATGTTTCTTAAGGTAAGAAAACTTTTTTCTTCTATGTAGAAATTTCGTCAAGTAGCTCCTTAGGCAAGATCACTCATGTCAAGTATTAGAACGGAAACATTACTATGACAAACTATTATCATATTCTTCAATTTTGTTATGATAAATATGTCTTTCAGCTACACATAAAAACAGTGATTGAGAGGAATACTTATACTGTATGTAAATTTTTGTGTTCTGTGGACATGCCATAAGTGGGTAATATGCTTCCCTGTACAGAGGACCAAATGATACTCAAAATTATGTATTATATAAGACTTTCTGATAGAATGAAAAATAAAGGAATTTTGAAGAATATGTATTCTCAAGAAGATTTTGGATTTTATATCTCCGCAAGTTGAATAAATATCACACAAAATATTGACCATGATCTCCCGGGTGACTCTTTCTGTGAGAGTCTGTGTCTCTTCCAGCCCATAGCTCCAAAATGGAGGCAGTTAGATACCTTAAGCTTGACAACATATTACATGGGTCCCAAGGTTCTATACCTTGTTATTATTATTAACTACAGACACCAGAGTGGCTGTCTGTCTGTTTTATCTGTGTCTGTTCCAGCCATAGTTCCAAAACAGAAGAAATAGTTAGAGATCTGGAACTTTACTTGCATATTATATGGGTCCCAAGGTTGTGCACTTTGGTATCATGGTTGACCATAGACTTCTGGGTGTATGTCTGTGTGTTCCAGCCATAGATCCTAAATGGATGCATTTAGAGACCTGAAACTTTACAACATATAACATGGGTCCCAAGGTTGTGCATCTTATACACACACACACACACACACACACACACACATACCGACGGGTCAAGACGGGTCAGACGCACCTGGCGCTGCTCAGCAGCAGCCACGTCAACTGCTATGTTGGCCCGTACCACCTCCCCCGAACCCTCCTCCCCACCGGAAGTTACTATTTCATTTGGGAAAGGAATGGAACCAGTGTTGAATAGTGGTGAACACTGTCAGTGAAAACAACTCGGCACTGAGTCTTACCCAGCTAACAGTCACACACTGAGGTCCCAGGTACCCAGTGATACTCCCTGAGACTCTGACGATAGAGAGAGGCCTGGGACCACACCTCATCCACTTAAGTGAGTGAATTCCTGTGACAGACCCGTGGTGTCCCCATGATGCTACGACACCAAATAAGAACATAAGAACATAAGAATGGAGGAAACTGCAGCGGGCTCTATTAGCTCCATACTGGGCAGTCCTGCTTATTAATCTAAACCCTATTATTGCTCATATGACCATCCAACATATGTTTGTACAATTCAGCATATTCGAGTTAATGATGATATTTGGTAACTTGTTCCATTCATCCACTACTCTGTTTCAAAACCAGTGTTTATCATTTCACGCCTAAATCTAAATTTGTCTAATTTTAAAACCATTGTTACGAGTTCGCTCCTGCTGATAATTTGAGTACCTTGTAATGTCCCCTTTGTTTAGCCCTCGTCAATTTATACACACTCTCTATCAGGTCGCCCTCGCTCTACGTCTCTCAAGCGGGAGTGCAAATTAAGATGCTTTAACCTGTCTCTTCATACTCAAGGTTCCTGCTCACCCGGGATTAGTCTTTGTCATTCTCCTCTGAATTCTTTTCCAAGGATTCTATATCCATTCTGTAATACGGTGACCAGGAACTGAACTGGTGTAATCCAGGTGTGGTCTCACAAGAGCAAGATACAGTTTTAGGATGACCTCGCTAGTCTTGTAACTAACATCTATTGTATGAACTCAAGTACTTTTTTTTAGCCTTGTTACGAGCAAAAAAACACATTGTTTACTTGGCTTAAGGTTCCTACTTATCATTACTCCTAAATCTCTCTGCAGTCGGATTTCTCTATGCATCGTTGTTCATCTGGTATCTGGTTTCCTGTTTACATCTCCTATACTGAGTACTTGGCATTTGATGACGTTAATTCATTCTGCCATTTTTCAGACCATTCGGAAAATTTTGTTTAGATCTTCCGTAGTTTTGCCGAGTCTGCCAGATTTGATAACACGTCCTATTTAGTGTCATCAGCAAATTTACTTTATGTTGTTGTCTATGCCGATATCTATGTAGTTTATGTACGCATATAATAAGCAATATCATCCAAGTATCGAGCCTTGGGGAACTCCACTTCAGACGTTGTCTAATGGGACTTAGTGTCATATCGCCACCGCTGTTTCCTCTCCCTGTAACCACGCCCCATTTAAGGATGTCACCTTGATGCCATGAGCTTTACCTTTCTAATTAGTCTTTTCGTGGGGACTCTGTCGAAGGTTTACTAAAGTCGAGATATACCATATCATAATTGTGCCCTCGGCCCCAATCGTATCTGAAACTGATGAAAAAGAATGTTACAGATTAGTTAGGGCAAAACGTCCGCTTGTGAAGCCATGCTGGGAATCATTGATCAATCGGTGCTTCTCCAGGTGTTTTCGAATAGAGTTTGAAATGATTGCTTCCAGTAATTTGCCTACTATTATGTTAGAATTGATTGGCGGTAGTTAGAGGATAGTGATCTATCCCCTTCTTGAAAATCGGTATTACATCTGCTATCCTCCAGGATTCTGGTACTACACCTGTTTTGGCGACATGTTAAACAACTTTGCTAAGGGCATGCTAAGCTCTTTCCTTACATTCCTTTTAATACTCTGGGCAACATCTCATCGGGACCACAGGTGACTTTATTAGGCTTTAATTTGTCTATTTGCTTACTAACATCGTTACTATCACTAGTATTCACTTAATTTGTTTTCTTCAATTATCTCTGAATAGAGTCGGTGCCTCTGGCATCATGTTTAAATTTTCGGTGGTGAAAAACTGCTGAAAAATATTTATTCAAATGCTATTGCTCATTCTCCTCCGTCAAGTATCAGTGCAGGAGCTCGGCCGGAGTCTGGCCCGTATTGGTCCACCCATTCTCGTTTTAGCTTGATACATTTGCAGAATCCTTTGGGGTTTGTTCGCCTCCTTGCTATCCTACCTCATTATTCCTCTTGCTTTCCTTATCTCGGTTTTAACCCTACTCGCCATCACTCCCTATAATAGTCCCGGACTTCGCCACGATTATCCTTCTACCTATAGCCTTCCTTTGGCCAATGATGTTCTTTAAATAATTATTTATCCACGAGGTCATTGTTGTCTGATCTGAGTTTTTTGTATGGTATGTTCTGGCGCTTTGCATTAAGTAACTCTCACTATTCAAATTGTCGCGGAACCTCGCAATCTCAGATCCTCGTTATCAGGTCGGTGTCATTCGTCAGGTTCACGCCAAGCGCGACCTCAGCTGCCTCTTTAAACTGTCAAAGTTTGCCCTTCTGAAATCTGGTACTTTAGTGGAATTTTCCTTACGTCTGCCCTGAAAATCTAACTGGAATCGAATTTCTTTGTGATCGCTGTTTGCAAGTTCGTTCCCTACCTCGACATTGCTAATGAGGTTTTCTCTGTTCGACAGTAGTGAATGAGTTGCTACAGCAT